>NW_024344437.1:5194821-5230201 GCF_902729225.1 Pteropus medius
TCTCTCTCACACACACACATACACACAGACATACACACATAATAATAACAACAAGAGCATTTTACATCAGTCTTTCTTATTTGTGGGAAAACACATCCTTTTTGTATTCTTGCTTTTAAAAAAACGACTTTAAAGGAAATAACAGAGTTGGGAAGAGATTTATGTCAGCAGATATCCAGTTCCTTTTTTGACCTCTTTGAATCTGCTACTTATCAAGATGTCCTTTACAGTACCATAGTTTCTTCATCTGTATTTCAAGAGCCATTGAGATATCCTTCCTACTGCGCGCGCGCGCGCGCACACACACACACACACACACACACACACACCAAATGTCTCATTATTATCTATTTCAGCTACTCAAAACCAATGATTATGAGCGTCTTTTGTGTCAGCCATAACACTAGCTACTAAATTAATTAAAGATGAAAGTTTGTTTACAACTCAAGAGGTCTGAAGAGAACGTTCCTATTAATAACACTTAGAGGAAGAGAAGAATCCAAGGGAGCAAAAAGATAAAAGTCATAAGCAGAATTTACATAGAAATTGAACCTCTGAGTGGGTATGATTTCTTTATCCATGTAGAAAATGAGGTTAATGGGTATCTTGGTTCCCTTTATGAAGTATTTTCCATGTTTATGAGTTCTAAAAGTGTAGAGTAGGAAATAATAGTCTGTGTCCTACAGTTTGGTACCCGAATGGACCTAAGATTTATCGAGGGATGACAACCTTAAGCAAGATGTCTAGTTGCACAGCGATGGCACTCTATAATGATGGGCACACCCTTGAAATCATGTCTAGGTTCAGCCTCTTGTTAATGGCAAAATTTATCACAAAATTTGATTTTGACCTATTTCATTTCTTCTCAAAAAATGTCATGAAATCTGTAAGTTAATGAAAAAGAAATCTTCAAGTATGTAGTATCAAAATTATTTTTAATATGAGCATGGATATCCATGGTGAAAAATAATTTTCAGAATAGTTTATTCTCTTGCTTGTCATGCATTCCCTCGGTCTCTGCCAAAATTGTCCTTAAAACAGTTAAGGTGGAAATTAAGGTGGAAAACCCATGCAACCATTCCTAAGTCTAAACACAAACAAAATTTGGCATCATTACAAAAGAATTTAAACAAAGTGTTTTTCTCTTGAAATATCGTAATACACAGTAAAGCAAACCACCAAATCCTTATTTAAGATAATCCAATTACATTGCTTTCACAATTATTTTACTTAGTAGGTAGCGATTGCTGTTTTAAGAGCTGAAATTTTTATGCTGTGCTCCCTACTCTAACATTATCACAGCAAAAGAACTCTCTATAGCTTGTTTCTAAAGCAAACTACAAAACATCACTTGTTTCAAATTTTCTACATTTTTCTGGTGTCATTGCTGTCTTGGCGGTAGTGATTATAAATACCTTCTGTGTGCAAAACGTTGTAGGAGGAGATGTACAATTCGATTATAAGGATACTATCCACCTTCTAGCTACATAAAATTTACTATCCTTATAATTCTCTAATTCTTATTCAGTTTATGAAAACACGAACTTCTTTGTGCTATCAGGTCTATTATAGATTTTGATTGACCAAAAATTTCTGTCATCTGATATTTTAATGTAATATTTTTATTAAACTTGAAGAAGACATAACTACTCACCAATTTTTGAATGTTACGAAGGTGGGAAATGTAATAGATATGAAAGATGATGAAATCATGATTCACAAATATCTTGATGTTGAAGAATTAGCCTTAAATTAACAAGACAAAATTTAATAAGGCTAAATATAAGAGCCTAAGAACCATTGGTGGGCCTCGATTGCTATAAAAAGCGAACTGAATGTTGCATTGGACTGTGTATTTGTTCAGGTTTTCCAAAAAATTGACACCAAGATGTAATTAAACCTGCAGGGATTTTACTGAAGTAAATGCCTATGAGAAAAAAATGGAGAGAGAGCAGGGAAAGGCCGGACGAGCTGTTCAGCTGGGATGCAAATCTGACTCCTAGAAAAGGAAAGAAAGAGAAAGGGAGGAAGATTGGGGAGAGCGTTCTTGATTTCCATGAAGTCAAACGAAAGTTTATCGAGGCCATCAGGGTGGCCTTTAGCCAAGCTGGCCTTCTGAAAGTCCTGTGGCTCAGGAACCGGCTTCCTTAGCAAGCCTGCTGCCATCAGTCATTGGCTAAGAGCAGCCATGGAAAACATGGGCTCAGTACAAACGAAGCAACGTGTTTTAGAGTGTGACGCTGGGGCACATGGTCACTTAAGCTCCCCGTAGTTGGAAGTTATTAGCAAGGTACGTCCTCAAGCATTCTCAAGGCAAGTGGCAATGTAACGTGGCTTTTCAAAACTTCATCTAGGCTTTGCTTGAAAATATTATAAAAATATTTTTTAAAGAAGTAATTCAAAACTAAACAAACTCGAGATTCTAAAAATGTAATCCAGTTTTAAGATTTCTAGTTCCAGAACAGTTACTGCTCACAGAAAAGATTTTTAAGGAAAAAAACAGGTAAATTTTGTTTTTCGATGTACGCGTGCATAGGAAGGTGTTTAAGTGAGCACACTCATGTAACTATGCAATAATGCCTTTTTACACATTCCTTGTATTTCAAGCATCCACAGCCATTATTCTCTTTTTGATGTTTAAACTGTCAACCTTTGCCAGTGGGAACCCTTTTAAGGTTGCTTCTGGGTCACTTTGACATACCACGTTAATTTTTTTTAAACTTGAGGCTCTTTCCTTTTAAATCAACTTTTTAAAGTATTGTTTACATATACTCAAATGCACCTATTTTAAATGTACAGCTTGATGAGCTTTGACATATATCTCCCATGTAACCACCATCAATCAAGAATAATACCATCCAAAAAGTTGCCTTGTGCCACTTTGCAGACATTGCTCCCACGATTGCAGCCCGGACAATCAGTGATCTGCTTTCTTCCACGGTAAATTCATTATACCTATTCCAGACTTTTATATAAATAAAATCACACAAAATGTTCTCTCCTGTTCTGGCTTTTTCCCCACTCACATAATGTTCTGGAAATTCAACTGTGTTTTTTCATCAATCAGTAGTCTGTTTCTTTTTATTTCCCGAGAAGTATTTCCTTCTATGTATAGACTACAACTTGTTTATTCATTCACCTGTCAATGGACTTCGGAGTTTCCTATTATAAAAAACCTGCTATGAACATTCATATAAAATTCTTTGCATGGACATATGTTTTTGTTTCTCCTGGGCAAATATCAAGAAGTGGAACTGCTGAGTTATATGTTAAATGTATAAGAAAATTGCCAGATGTATAAGAAATGTATAAGAAAACTTTCTAGAATGTTCATGCTCATTTACATCCTCTCCAACAAGGTATGAGGGTTTCGATTGCTGCACATCCTCACTAACACTTCTGTGCAGTGGTATCTCATTGTGATTTAATTTGCATTTTTTCTGATACTAATGATACTGACCATCTTCTAATGTGCTTAGTGATTATTTGCATATCTTTTGTGACATGCTGGTTCAAATCTTTTGTCCATTTAAAGTTGGATTTATGTCTTTTCAATCATTGAGTTGAGTGTTCTTTACATATTAGAAATATAAATCTTCAGATATATGTACTGTGAATATTTTTCCACTTAGTGTCTTGGTATTTATTTATTTACTTACTTATTCATTCATTCATTCATTCATTTAATTTATTTTTTAGGCGAGGCAACCCTTGGTTGACCTCACAGATTGCAAGGACCTTGTCAGCTTACAATCCTTTAATTTTTTATTTTTTACGCCTACAGCACCTGGTCTTCCTAGGTAGTCTCCCATCCACATACTAACCAGGCCCGACCCTGCTTAGCTTCTGGGATCAAACGGGATCGGGCTTATTCAGGGTGGCATGGCTATAGACTGGTTTTTAATTTCTTAACAATATGTTTCAAAGAGTAGCAGAATTTAATTTTGATGATGAAATTCAATTAATCGATTTTCATATAGTTCATGTTTTGCATCCTAAGAATCTTTTCCCTTACCCTCAAAATCTTGATGATTTTATCTTATGTTGTCTTCTAAAAGTCTTCCGGCTTTAGCTGTTACTTTATCCGTTTTGTGAATGTTATGAGGTAAAGTCAAGGTTAATTTTTTCCCATATTGATATCGAATTGTCCCAAGATGAATATTATTGCCAGCTGTTACAAGAGGACAGACTTGAGGCTGACTGCAAGGTTGGCGAGAAACATCTTCCTTCTTCCTAACAGGAGAGTTAGCCACCATCGGGGCTGCTGTCTTTGAGTCTATTTTCTAGCACTCAGCCTGCAACCCGCCCCCCCGCCCCAATTCCTCCTCAATAGCAGGTGGTAACGGGGAGAACCATTTATTGCCTGGTTAACCATACAATTTGGTCAACAATTTGCTACATTTGCAACTAATTCCAATAGACTTCTCTCAAATCCCATTCTTTGGCCCATGGGGCCCTCATCCTTCATTTTTCAGAAAGCAACGCCTCTCTCCGTGTCCCATCCTCATCACCAAAACTGTCCAAATCCATGAAGTCTCTGAGTTCTTACCCTCCTTGCAAGCTAACAAGTTAGCCCGCAGTAGTTTCAAGGAGGTCGGGAGAAGACATAACTCCTGGGTCAGAGACAAAGAACTTGAGTACCCACAGCAGGTGCAGAAGCCAGAGTGTCAGTATTCGCCCTATATTCCTGAGCCTCAGTTCCAATGGGCCAAAGCCTGCACATGCAGTACCATGTGGTAAAGGAGCAGAACCCTGAGTTAGGGAACCTGAATCTTTTAGAATGGGAAGGTTGCCCTTTGCTCCTGAAGAAGTCACTAGCTCTATATCCCAAGGCTATTTGCTATACAAACAGCCGTGGGGAAAAAAAAAAAGCCCAAAATTTAGTCAGTGCCACTGGTTGCAAGATATCTAGAAATGTGAGAGATCAATGGAAAATTGTCACTCAATGCTTATAGCTCCCTGGTCCTTCTTTCCTGGCCTCATGAGGTTTCTTACTGTGTCCCAGTTCATATTTAGCAGCAGATTCAAGGAGACCCGGTGCAGATTTTCATAGCTCTTTGTCTGCATACCTCCCTTCCCTGTGACTCTCTGTTCTGGCACTTCCTGTCATTCAGCTTCCCTGCATTCTTATCTGTCTTCTCCATTTAATATGACCACTGTGTTTTGCTGGAGCTCCCCTCCCTGTGCTTCAATTCAGAAAGTCCTTCCAGACGGAAAGCTAGGGTGCTCGAAGGGTTCACCTGATCTCTCTCTTCTCTCAAGGATCACAGTCCTACATCCTGTCCTTTAAAATGTGTGAAACAATTATTTTGTGAGTTTTGTCCAACTTTCTAGTGTTTTCAATGGGATTACAAATCCAGTACCAGTTACCTCAGCATGATAGAAACGGATGTTGCCTTCCTAATTTTTTGTTTATTTTTCAACAGTTTCTGATACAGTCATTAAGAATAATTAGGCTTTAAATTGCACCTACATAAAACTAAAATTAATTACACACCTCAGATGGGACAGAATAACAGAACACAACTGAAAAATAAATGCTCCCCTCGTCGTGTGCACTCCTCTGAAGCAGAGATGCATTCTGAGGGTGTCTTTCAGGGAGGCTAACGGGGTCAGGCTGTCTGTGTGGAGGCCAGTCCGGTGAGCAGGTGAATGAAGGGTCAGCAGGGGAGGCATTAGAGCTGCCCTGGAGGCTGCTGCGTCCCCTTTCATTGAAAAGGTGATGCATCCAAACCTTTGGGAAAATGTCAGACTGACTTCTCAATGTTCTTATGTACTTTGTAGTAAACGTTTTAGACCTGAATGTAACTATCTATTTCTTCCATATTAAGTCAGGACTTCTAATATCTTATGGATGATGAAAAATGGTGGCTTACCCCTTCTAGTTATGGGATTGAAATATATCCAGGGCCAGACACAATGGTTCACAGCCCATAAAGAACAGGTTAAGGCTGAAGTTTGATGGGGGAGAGTGGTTTCCAGCATATTTTCTTCTTTTGACAATTACCTTAGGACTGAATTAGCAGAATAGGAAGAATTGAGGGGAGACTCTATCACTCATTTTATCAAATCTTTTTCCAAAATGAACCAAACACTGGCACAGGGTGGGCGCCTTGGCTCATTTCTCATCTTTTCTCATCTTTCATATTTCATCCATCTTCCCATTTTATTTCCAGTCTGATAATTGTCCACTATTTCAACTCTTTTATTCCATAATCTTATAAAACCAATTAATAGAATTATAAATATTATGCGTGTATTAACCAAGGATAGATTTAAGCTGCTTTTCAAATCTTTTTCATTTATTTGGTAGATGACTGAAAGTTTCAGGCCATGCTAATAATCCATTATACCATTTAGCAGAACACTAATTTGTCCTTTAAATGTCATGATTGTTTAATGTCAAGAAATTAGTAAATACTTTAAAGTCATTTTCATTTTGAACTCTGAGGTATTATGATTGACGGTTAAGGCACAATATCACTACCAAGGGAAAATTCAGAAATCGTTTCTCAACCTGTAACCTAAGACACCCTCCTCACCTCTGCAAAAATCACTTTCCTGAAAAACAAAGCTATGCCAATCCCGTCGGTGCATGGCTTAAAGACTTTGTCAGGCTCCCTGCGGCCTACGGGAGACTACTAAAACATTTTAGGGAAGGCAAGGCCCACTACAATTTGAACCTAGTTTTAACCTTCACCCCCTTTTTCTGCTATTGTCTCACCTTGGGACTCTACCACTCTGAAGTCACCTTACATCATAACTATGTCAGAAGGCCTTTCAAATTTCCACGTCTTCACTTGGGCCATTTCGTCTGTCTGAAAAGCCCTCCCTGGAAAAAAAAAGCCCTCCTTGCTCTAGCCAGAGCTCCTTGCTTACCCTTCTCTCCTCTGTGCAGGTGACATGCACCAGTGAACATGTCACTGCCACTTCCTGTGTTTTACCCACCGGAGAACATGAAAGGTTGGGTTAAGATAATTCTCCCGACTTGATGTCTCAATATTCCATCTTGTTGATCAATAATAAGTCCCACCTTTTTCAAGAGTCTCTGCCCTAAATATCTCTGCACATCCGTAGGTATGATTGCACATGTAACTTGAAGTCCTCAAGGCCCCACTGGACCAAGGCCGAAACAGAGGATACTTCCTGATTTTATGTTCTTGAACACGGGTGCCCAATGCAACTTTCCGGATGATGGAAATTTCTCTGCGTTGTCCAGTATGATAGCCAGGAGCCACATATGGCTACTGAGTGTTTGACATGTGGGTAGTGTGATGGAGGAACTAAATTTTTTAAATTGTTTTTTAATTAATTTAAATACAATTTAAATAGCCGTATGTAGCCCGCGGCTACTGTATTGGACAATGCAGTTCTAGAATGCTCATAAGCCTGAAGACCAATTCATAGTACTGTTATTCCAAAGGTTAAGTCTTTTATAGTAAAAGAAAATAATCTTTTAAAATGGACAACTCGTCATACTAGGGTTATATGATTGCAAGAATTATTTTCTTGCTTCATTCTTTAGGATTTAATTATGTACAATTCAGCCTACATAATTTTGTACTGATTTTCATATTGTTTTAAAAATATTCTACAGCTTTTCTTCTGTATATAAGTCCTGTCACTCAAATAATTTAATTTTCTATTTTGTTAATTACTTCCTTATACTTTTATGAATGTGCTGCATATAGAAAACATGTATAAAGTGATGCTGAACTAGTATAGTTGGACTAGTCAGTAAAATACTAGGCAAGAAAGATTGCTTTAATGGAATATGTGAAGACATAGAAATCATCCCTAAATGAATTCAGTTAGCATCCATAATGCTTATAATAAGGAAGGCAATTCAGTGTGAATGTTAAAGCACAAATTCAAGTGCCAGATAGACCTCGGTCAAGTTATTCAACCTGTCTAACCTTCTTAGTTTCCTAGTCCGTAAAATGATGAGGGTAACAACAGCATGCAGCCCAACGAGATAATTCATGTAAAGCTCTTGCGTTAGCTTCAGGCACAGAGTAAGTATTACATGTTAGTTGAGACTGATACTCTGATAATGATGATTATATTATTATTTTGTTAGTGTTCTCATTTGTGCAGAACTTCACAGTTAACAAAGCACTTTCAAAACGTAACCTTATTTGACCCTCTAAACAAAAGGCAGGCAGATAGTCCCACTTTATAAAAGAAAACCAAGGTTTAGGGACTTCGAGAAATTTGTCCAGTCATCAGACGCCGAAGTCCATGGACAGCCCACTCCCCCACGCTGCCTTTGCTATCGGTAGTCACCTCGATGCTAATTAATTCATTTCTTCATCTCCAAATCTGGGTTTTAGCAATATTCCTATTTCCCAGGAGTACCCTCTCCATAGGCCTTTCCTGCCACATTCTGCTTTTGTGTTTTAAATTTGTGTTTTTGTGTGTGTTAGGTGAGCAAGTGTTTCATAATATTCAGTAGCACCTTGCGTAAGCACTGGCAAATCAATTTAAAAAAAAAAAAAAAAAACTCTTATCCATATCCAAGAGCAAACACTTATGGTTTCCCTCTGAAAAGCCAGGCCAGCATCTGAAGCTGGAGCTCAACAAATGGGCCTTTGTCCGTGCTGATCTCAACATCGGTTATAAAAGCTCTTATGGTCCGCCAAGAGCCTCTGCTATATCGGACCTTACAAGTCAGAGACAAAGGGCTTTGGAATAATTAAACAAAGCACAGTGTCCACGTTGCGTTTACTCAGGACTCTATCCTGGATTTTCCATGCCAGCAAAATTTAAAGGAAAGTTCGTTGAAAGGTGGCCCACATGAGATTGATAGGATTAGGACTCCCAATCCAGACTCGAAAAAACGTTTCTGCCAGCATAGATTCAGTCATCCCGAGGCTTGATTTCTCTTCTTAATTAGGCAGAAAACAATGATACAGCTAAATAAGTGTAAAACCCAGTAACTGCATTCATTCCGCCACATCAGATCAAACAAAATGAGCAAAATGAGCAAAATGGCAAAATGAACACAAAATGAGCACGGCACCTTCCACATCTGAAGGCAGCAGGTGTCTCTTCACTCTGTTTAATAATTTCTCGTCCACACTTCTAGCCTGCTTGGCATGGGGTCACTGACGGTGAATGCCGAACGAAGAAGGCACCTAAGTGAAACACAGCTGGGATGCAGGAAAAGAACAGGGCGGAGATGCAAAGCATATCACAGGATGCTCGTGGCCCTCTGCGTGTTTTAATTTTCTGACTCATACATGTGAATTAGACTATCGGTCTATAGGGATGACTGTATAATCAAGAGCGACTCTACTTCTCTGTCTTTTCCTCCACCTGCAAAACGAAGATGACGAAAAAAGAATTCCCACAGCAGAGTCAAGTTCATAAAGTGCTCGTCGACGTTATCCCAGAGCTGGCCCACCCTGAAAACTGTCCAGTGGAACAGTACTGCGAAGGCCCCTTAGAGCAGTAATATTCTATGAAGATTTTTCAGAAGATAGTCCTTGTACAGTGGCTGGGTTCTTTCCAAAATATTGAAGATTTTTCTTTAGTATCGTGCCAAGAGCTCCCTCCCACTTCATAGGTAGATGGTGTTCTGAAAAGCCACTGGCTGTTCCACCGAGGGGTTCATACGGCTTACAGCCCCATTCAGGATAGAGATATTGGTGAGGATGTGATGAATAAATACTTATCCCAAATTGACAACATATGGTCTCTGCTCCCCGCCGATTTTCTGGGCATCTCTATCAAACACTCTGTTCCATGATGTGTGAAGTCCAGCTAAGAGTCATTTGTAATTGATTCTGTCGCATCTGTAAATAAGCTTTCTAGATGTATTAAGATTTTTAAGAAATATTTCCAAATTATGTGTTAAAATAAGGTAGGGTGTGCTTGGCCTTCATTATTCTATATGTACATCATCCTCTATGTACCTATATGTACTTTGCACACTTACCTGACTAAAGAGATGCTGCACTTGCAACACCGATCCACGGCTATGTTTCAGTTTGCAAAACCAAACAAAACCTTGAATCTTATTCAAAAATAAATAGCACACATTTCAATCAGTCACAATTTTGGAAAATGTACTGAATGTTGGAAAACAAAACTGGTGACACCTGACCTGCTTATTTTGAAGACTTTCTGGTTGTGGTTTTGTTTTGCCAACTGTGAACAGATTTTTCTGACCTGGAGCAAGCAATGGCAATGTTGAAATTTATCTAAATTGTTTTCCTTTTCTTAAGTTACAGTCGTTTGTTTTCAAATAAAGTACTGCCTTCTTTGTGAATTTTCCTAACGATAATGAATGAAGCTTTCTCGTTGTATTTACTATAACCCAAAATCTGATGTTTTCTAGTCACTGAGAGGGGTAGCTTTCTCTTTTTCTGTCACACACACACACACCCCACACACAAACTTGAAAAGGAACCTGGTAAATGATCAAGACAATTCAAGCTCAGTCCGACAAAATCACCGAGTCCTGGAAAAGAAATATAGAAGTAGGGACCAGTCTATGAAATCACACCTGGAAATGCTGTATAGTATACTCATCTAGTGCTAGGAAAGGGACACGGTGTTTCTATGAGGCATTTAGAATCCTCTCCTCCGGGCCCAGTGTGCAAAATGAAAAGAACTCTTGCATTTTGGTGATAGATGGGATTTCCTCTCCCCCGGTATGATAGTCACCAGAGCTAAAGCCGGATTTAGCCTTGATTATTCCCTCAAGGGGCCGGAACAGAAACAACGCTGTCCTCGTTCTTAAGCATGGCACCCCTGGCATGAAAAAAGTGTGTGCCTTGGGTTCTATTTTCCAGCAATGCCGATAGATTTGCATCGATTGATCATCTTTATCTTCTTGTTTCTGCTTTGTGACAAATGACATAAATTTATGAAAAGGTTGGCGATACAACTGCCATCTGCCACTGTAAAACAGAACGAGGCTCGTGCTGCAAACAGGGATGGAACTGGTGCCCTCTTGGTATCCTCGACTTGTTCTAACAGACTTAAGTTCTGTTGAAACACAGGGTTGATGGTAAAACAAATTCTGCAACAACTGATCCCTGTCAGCCCTCCTGGTGGGAATGCCGGGGCGGTGGGGGGGTAGGGGGGATGCTCTTGGTTCTGTTTTGGAAATGCATTCAAGCTCAGCCGTTTTTCTAGGCTTTATAAAACCATCGAATGTGGAGATTGTGTCTGCTTTGTGTTTTGTATTTGTTCACAAGAGTTTGTAACGTGCTGTTCATAAACTAGATGCTTAAGACACGTGTTTTACTGGTTTTCCTGAGTGTTTTCCTTTTTCAGCCCCATCTTTTCTTCTATTCGAGATTGCATAGGCTCCATGCATGCTATGAAAAATACCTTCCGCTGAAAGCGACCTCCTACCTTGATTTTATCCTCGTACGAAGGAGGGGTGGGTCACTCATGTTTCTCTTTCTTCGGTTGATCTTTCTAAATAAGACAAGGAAAGAAATCAGATCTTTAACAGTGAAACTTTCAAAATTCTTTTGAATTATTTCCAGACTTGTAAAGATATTGAGATCAAAGTTAGACATTCTTGCTTGCTAAGCGTTAACGCCAGACCGTTTTACACTTGAACAGTATAAATGAAGATAAGTAAAAGGAAATTAATATAGGAAATGGATTTTAATTGCAATTGACATGATTATTAGAGCATGTAACATAAATTTGATGGAAATAATTTTTTAAAATTTTTATTTACATACCTGTAAGTAATTAAATGTGAACATATGATTTAAATGTCAGAGAATGATTGGAGTGAATGAACGAAATGCTTTCATTTATTCTCTGTAGTTTACAATGGGTAAAAGATTTGCAAACCCATTTTATCGAAGTATAAAAAGAAAATAAAGAGCTAAAGATGGTGGGAAGTGGAGGGCAGCACCCCACGCCCGCCCTGGCTCAGCTCACCCTGCTGCCTCCACCAGAAAGCTCCTCAGGCTTCTTCCTCCATCATTTCTTTAACTGCAGGGCTCTCAGCCTTCTCGTCCCAGAATGGTTTAACTGATGGGGTCGTTTCTTCTCATGTACCAGTTATGTGAACCCGACACCGCAGGTATCACCTTAGCAGGCTCTCTCTTCCGTCTGATGGACTGACGTATGAGGCAAAAATGTGAAGAGTCGGCAAGGTACTGGGAGCCTGGGACACCAAAGTCACCAGCGGCAAGACAGACAGACGTAATGCTAAAAGGCCGCCATAAGGCTATCGATGAGGATTGATCTCAGAAGCTGTGGCAGGTCCCAGCCTGCCAGCGTGAGTAACATTGGCACAGCTGCCAGGCTGCAGGGCAGAGAACCAAGTAAATCATTTAGGTCCTTATGCTCCAGCAAGTCGAAGGACAGGGTGTGTCTACAAAAGTGAATCGACAATGCAGGGCAGCATGTTACTAATTTCTAAACTCCTCTAAGAGTTCAGAGGAAACACGTCACAATGAGGTTCTAGAAAAATGTGACTTTTCTCAGCTCTGAAAATAGGGTGGAATTTCAATAAACTAACCCAGGCGGGAATCTCACCAATAAGACTGGAGCCTCTGCATCTTCTTAAGCAGCTTCCTGCACTGGGGGTGCTCAGCCTGTGCCCCGGCTCTACCTGCTCCAAGCAACCAGTAGGGCGACCACGACAGAGCCCCCTACAAGGCTCAGCCCTGGGGTTATGCCCACTCTGGTATCATTTCTCTGCTGCCAGGTTAGGGCTAGCCACAGACGGTGACCTCTTCTAGCCAACTGCTCTTGATTTACTCCAAAACCCAGCTATTTTTGCTCAATTTTCCTTTAGTTCTCAGAACTTCAGCCCTGGTCTTTGTTTGCAGTTCCTACTGTTCTGCAGCCCTGTGGATTTCCTCGGGGGCTCCCTGGGCTTCCAATCCCTGTCGGCTCTGCCCACCTCGGCATTTTGGCGTCTGTCCTGTTCGAGGATGAGAAACTATGTGGCAGTCCCAGCCCAACAGAAACGTACCTTTCAAATCTAAACTCTGTCTCCTCGGGCTGCTCACATTTGTGCCTTCCCCGTCCCCCCGCCGCGTAGCCCCAGACCGGTTCCTGTGCTTAGACAGCCAAGGCCCCCTGGACGCGGGTTGGAGGCGAGGGCAGCGCCCCCTCCGCGAGCTCCTGGAGGCAGTGACCATATCTTTGCCATGTTTTCTCACTCCAGCACCTGGAACACAGCCCAGCACGAAACAGGTACTGACTAGACGTTTCTGTTCATTGTAACCCCGTGATAAACAGAACCACACTAGTCGGTCTCGGCTGAGATCACCTGCTGTCGAGACCAACACAGGAGGCGCCAGGTCCCGCGACTCCTCACTGCCACCCAGACCCAGGTGCCGCAAGGCCCAGGCGGGGTTTGCACACAGGGCAGTGAAGCCCGGGCGTGTTCTCAGCCCATCGCTCACCTCGAAATTTAAAATTGAACTTGAAGAGTAAGGGAGGCGACCATGTGATTGGCAGAGTCGTCAGTATGCTGCGCATCCCTCTCAGCAAAATAGGGGTCCTCGGACCCCTAGGACCTCAGTGCATGAATGAGGGGACTGGAGAACTTGACCTGTATTCTCTGGGCTTTTGAGAGCCCAGAAAATGGTGCCTAATTCCTTTCTGGGGAAACAAAGGGCAAACGGCTGTGCCCAGGGCCGCCTGCCACAATGGTAGAACAAACAGAAGGAGACGTGAGAAGAAACTATTCTCTCACTGATGACAGTGGGCACAGGTCCCTTGTCCCCGGCCAGACATAGACCTAACATGGGAAGCCACCACGAGAGCTGCCTTGAGGGCACTTGATTGTGACAGAGGGGATAGTCCACCAGATAGATGCCCAGCAGGAAAGAATTCCAGCAGTGTGACCTCATGGGAAAAGAATCAGCGTTAGGGACCGGCCACAGCCAGAGGGCACAGACGTGGACCTCTTCTGACCCGCTAGCTCCAAACTGTAAGACCTGTCTCTTCCTGACCTCAGGCCCCTCCCCCACAGCGTGCAGCCCCCTTCCCCGCCAGGAAGCCAAGGCGATCTACGCAGAGCTGAGTCGGGAGGCTGAGGATTGAGGCTGGGAGGCCGGGAAACAAAAGCTTTCGTCGTGGATAAAATTTGAAGCTTTTTATAATTACCATAGACTGGATATTTCAATTACTAAAGTGAGATCATTCGAATGATCAAAGGTGGCCAGGTTACTTAAAATAAATTAACTTCATTTTTCAATTATAGTTGACATTCAATATTATATTAATTTTAGGTGTGCAGCATAGTGATTAGACTTTTATGTAATTTATAAACTGATCACCCTGCTAAGTCTAGAACCCACTGGCACCAGACATAGTTGTTACAATATTATTGATTGTCTTCTCTATTCTGTACTTTACTTCCCTGTGACTGTTTTATAACTGGCAATTTGTACTGCCTGATTGATCCTTTTCACCTTTTAACCCCCGCCCCTCCAAGCACCCTCTTCTGGCGACCATCAGTTTGTTTTCTGTATCTATGCATTTGTTTCTGTTTTTTTTTTTTGTTCACTTACTCTGTCTTTTAGTTTTCACATATAAGTGAAATCATATGGTATTTACCTTTCTCTGACTTATTTCATTTAGCATAAATATCCTCTAGGTCCATCTATGTCGTTGCAGATGGTAAGATTTAATTCTTTTTTATGGCCGAGTAATATTCCATTGTATGTATGTACCACCTCTTCTTTATCCAGTCGTCTATCGATGGACACCTAGGTCGCTTCTATATCTTGGCAATAGTAAATGATGCTGCGATGAGCATAAGGGTGTATATGTCTTTAATCGGCTGTCTGATCTGATCTTCAGATGGCATCCAAAGACTGAAAAAGAAATGGGATCGAAGGCCAAATGCTTAAAGAGAAAGGGAAGCTGCTTTCTGCTTGCACGCAGTTGAATTCAGCTGATACAAACATAACAGATGAATAAATAAAGAATTAATGAGTAAATGAATACATGCAAGCCAGGAAGTCATTGCAGCTTCAGTGTTATTACTCAATTTCATTCAAAACACATTTACCATAAATGACGCTGTTAAAATTATCTCTAGTTCCGCCTTCTAGGTCACCCATGTGTCTGCTCTTCACCAGGTCAAACTCTGGTCGCTATTTCTGACTGTTCCAGGCGGATGCTCTTTGCCTCACAGTTGCCAGCTCCTCCGCTGCTGCTCTCTTAATTTTCTGAGCGATTTTACTCTTGAGCTCACAGCCCAGGGCAGCTGTACCAAATAAGCACTTTGCATTTTTTTCTTCTCAAAAACTATCCTAATTTGCAACTTTATGGATGTATCCAAGACTAGTGTCACTTTCCTGCTTTCCATATTCTTTTTACCAAGTAAAACTCCAGGATTTCCAGGCGTATTGGACAGTTGAGCCTTAGGGAAACTGGAACTATTATCAATCCAGTTATGAGTTGGGAAGAGGGATAGATATATATAGATATAGATAAATATAGATATAGATATAGATATAGATATAGATATAGATATAGATATAGATATAGATATAGATATAGATATAGATATATTGTGCCTCTCTTCTCTGCCACCATTTTGGTTCGATGTGTAGGTCACCTGCCCTCTGCTATAGTTCACCACATTAGGTCTTCCTGTGGTGCCCTGGGCACATTTAACTAAGTCCCTTCCCTTGGCACAGCAGACTCATTGGAGGTCGAGGTGGCTGGAGTGAGGATTGAGGAGAGGGCAGGATTTGGGTGCCACAAGGGACAAAAAGGTTAAAGAATTTGAGGACTGCATCTCTGTAGACAACAGTGCGGTTGACTAACATGTGGACAGTTCAAATGCTTTGTATTTCGAGTTCTTATTCTACAATTGAAATTAAAATATTCTCACATCTATTTTGTGGTAAATCACTATCGTGCTATTGTGCTTATAGGTTTATTTACTCTGCTATTTACCAGTAGATTTTAAAAGTTCTTTGGGGCTTATTAATATTAAATCATCTGATTCTAAAGCACTCGCTTTCATAGGCCATTGGATTACATGTACTTAAGGAGCATTAAAGTATTGATTGGTCAGTTTTTAACAAGCCATGCTGAGTGGCTGTATGTGATTTAACAGTCTGCCTCCCTGACTCTTGGCTTGGCTGAGGATACCCCAATTCTTTAACCGCTGGTTTAGAAAACTGAAGTACTTCCCTTCAACCATCACTAACTTGTAAACAGCAAGGATTAAAGCTGGAGGAAGGGCCACCTAGTCGTAATTATTCATCGTCAGATTCAAAGTGTTTCTGTGTGAAGGCGATCGCACACTTCCTTTCATCTGAAAGTGGTCTGTGATTGGACGGCATCGTGCCCCGAACACTGTCCTTAAGCCCTTCATCATCTGTGCTTTGGAGCCAGGCTAGCCAGTCGAGTTGTCCTCCCAGGGCTAATTTATCTTGCAGGTGACACATTAGATAAAACTACACAGTCAAAGTCTGAATTCCAGCCTGTGTTGTCTTGGTCCATTAAATCAAATTAATCATCTAACAGCGTGCCCTTGAACAAGCTGCTTGCTGTATACACTTAGCTGGTCAGCCTGCACCACCACCCCCATTGGAAGAAATCACATAGGAAAACAGACTCACAAAAGGCAAAGGTACCAGGCAAGTGGGACAAAGGATGACTAGAAAGAGGATGTGCAGTTTTGTTTGTCAAATGAAACACTAACCGTGTGCTGTTTGCACTGGCCATAGCCAGGTTCCTCTCTGTGTATGGCATTTCGTGGGAGCTCGACCCCCCAGAAAAGTTTGTTACCCATGTGTCATTACTGTGGGACAACCAAAGAAAAATGTGGAGGAAATATTGTCTTGGGAAAGAATCTAAATGTAATTTGAAAGTTTGACTTCCTGGATTTTTCTTTTTTCATTCTCATAATGGCAGATCCAACTTGCTGTCGCCCACCAGCCCAGCCCAGACCCACGCGTTCCAACCACGCAGGGCACACACTGTCTTTGGTTTAATGCCCCGGTGCCACAAAGTGACTGATAAATTTGAAGAAATTTGGAACAATTCACAGGAATAATTAAAAGGAAGGGAGGACAGTGATTTATGGGTTAGATTAAAGGAAGAAATCATGTGCAATGTGATTAAATGATAGTGAATAGAAGACTTGAGGCTAAAATATTTGAAGTATATAACGTGAGAATTACTTTACACATATAGAAAAAGTGTTACTTAAAAGCTAGATGTCGTGGAATAAAATTAAAGGCAGGTAAGTTTAAATTGTTCTCCAATTCAAATAGTAATTATTAATAGCTAATATTCATTTATAATTAGTAAAATAAAGCCATCATGTCAATAAACTGTTATCAGCGGAATAACATTTCTTTATACTTTCAGATCTAAAATAGCCTATATTCTAGAAATGAAGTCTAGGCTGTAGCTAATTCATGAAGAGTCTCACCGTTTTTGCTCTCCTAAGTTACGAATTTTTAGTGTGTTTTTCGTCCACGCTGATTTAACATCTGGGTGCTGGATGCTGCTATACAACACCAAACAGAAACGGAGCCCCACGCCTCATGGAGCTCATGGTCTACTGGACGGACCAACACTAAACAGATCACCACATAGATGAACTTAAAATTAGAGCTGGTGTCAAAGCTAAGCGAAAAGATAAGTAGTATCCCAAGAGTTGACAGTGGCAGCCTGCCCAGGGAGGGGGTAGGAGATGTGGCATTTCAGCGGAGGCCTGAGTGGGAGTCACCTGCAGGGTGGAAGGGGATGAAAGGCAAAGCTGTTGCGAGTGGGCAAGAAATGGCTCTGGGATGCCAGGGAACATGGGTACAATTTTCAGATAGCTGGATTAGTTGAACTTGAGACGTCATTTGCTCGGAAGAAATAAAAACTGAAATGCAGAGTAAATGACCCACAGTTACCCACAAGAATCCAGAAGTTCAGATAATTCCACCAAGAGCATTCTATTCCACGTGACTTAGTGCCCCTATGGTCTGACATGCTGCGTCTGTGATTCTGCTGGGCGGCCTGGTCTCCGGCCTGTGCATTCGCACTGAGGCTGGGAAGAGCTGTGCGCTCGTGGGGTTTGATGTGACCACCGCCCTCCGCTGTGGTCTCTTCTGTCTCTGTAGGATAAGCCCCCTGAGGGACAGCTGCTGAAAATTATGGTATTTTGACTTTGAGGGATTATTACATAGCACCATTTTGAGAAATAAAGGTCTTATATTCCACAAAAATAATATTGAAAATGTATGAGAAAAATTTAAAGGTGATCCTTAATGTCATATAATCAAGGAATTATAATTTCTAAAATGCTCTAAGTGTTCACTCATGAATGCTTTACTCAAGAAAAGGTGTGTAAACCATATGTTCGCAGCCACTCCTGGGTCACACCCTTATTGAGAATAACACAGGTCACTTGTGAGGTGTTTAACAGGTGTTCTGTGGGACGGGAAGTCAAAAAAGTTCAGTGATAAAGTATTAACAAAGGCAGGATTAGACAAAGTTAATAGGTTTCCTTACTACCCAACTGGTCAAAGTGTTTAATATTTTTATATTAATGTAAATTGTAAGACTCCTGTAAGCAAATGCAGTATGTGGCATCTCCCAGACATTTTATCAGAGGACACATTTTTCCCCCTTGAAATACACATTCCTTAGAACCTAATATTCCTGCATACTCATATAGATGATCTAAAAGTAGAAAAAATTCATTACTATTTTTGGTTCTAGAATTTGTTGCTACTTCATTGCCTTTGCGATTATGCCTACAGTGCTGAGCTGAGCCTATCAGACCGTTCGTTCCCTGTCTGGACCCGGTCCAGCTCTTTCTTCCATCGCTTGCACCCACACCTGTGCACTTCATGCTGTGGCCACCTGGAGCTTCTCCCTCACCCTGGACACGCATCCCTTCCCCCGACCTGTCGCATATGTACGTTCCCCTCTGCTGGGAAAGCCCTGGGCCCCCACATGCCACCTCCCTCTGCCCCTGGCCTCACTTCTGCTAGTCAAGGACCTGTTCGTTCTTCAAGATCTAGTTCAAATATCTTCTCTGGAAATTTGTCTTTCTTCTATTATAGCACTCACATCATTATATTCTCATTTATCTGTTTATCTGACCCTTTCCTGCCTCCTGCCTCCTGCCTCCTGCCTCCTGCCTCCCCCTGGTTAAATTTCTTGCTTCAAGGCAGGACAGAGACAGTGCTTGGGTTTGTACACAGTCTCCCCAAACACAGCATCCAGCGCACAGAGGAAATGTCTATGCTGACTGGATGAACTTGAATGTGTGCGTATGCATATGTGTGATAAGGGTATTCTCCACATTTTAAGTAAAGCAAATAAGTCACACCAGAAAACATCTCTCTGATGAGGAGCACAACTTGTCCATTTTGCATACATTTATCATTGCATTTATCATAAAAGCATAAAAGTTATGTGTTTCTATGAGTCATATGACAATGTTATCCTTGAGTTCAGGGACCTTAGCTTATTCATTTTTCATTCTTACTACTTAGCATAGATCCTGGTACTAAGTAAATGTCCAATAAATGGTTCTTAAATTAAATGTAAATGAATCCTGCTCAACTCCTTGCTACTACCCCTGCTGATGTCACAGGAAAATGACGACTTGTGAACTCTGGGATCAAAATGCTTGGTTTCAATCCTAGCTCTTCACCAGCTTTGTGACCTTAGGCAAGTGACTGAACCATTTTGTCCTTCACTTTGTCATCTATAAAAAGAACATGTTAATGTTGTCCGCCTTCTAAAGCTGTTGTTAAATCTTAACCTACATGTATGTGTATTCTACATCTAAACTATCTAGTTATTATAAATGAGTGTCTTTCCTATGCCTTCTCAGTGAGAGAACAGGTAATTGAATGTGGCATATACAAAGAGAAAACTTCTACTCTTAGAAATCCTACTAAATGTCATATCAGAGGTAAAGGTCTCTGAATTTGACTGCTCTAAATACTTCATATAATTAGAAGCATATAATATTTGTCCTTTTGTGTGGCTTATTGTACTCAGCATAATGTCTTCAAGGTTTTTCTGTATCGTAGCATGTGCCAGAATTTCCTTCTTTTTTAAGATGGAGAACTATTCCATTGTATGTGTGCGTCACATTTTCTTTACATCGTCATCCACAGAGGACACTCGAGTTGCATCCAGCTTTCAGCTATCATGCATAATGCTGCCATGAATATGGATATACAAATAGTTGTTCAAGTTCCTGCTTTCAGTTCTTTGCGGTATATGCCCAGAAGCAAAACTGATGAATCATATCGTTAGTCTTAATTATTTTGAGGCCTCTTCCTACTGTTTTCCGTAGTAGCCATACCATTTTATATCCCCACCAGCAGTGCACAGGGATTGTAATTTCTCCACATCCATGCCAAAACTTATTTTTCTGTTTCGCTGATAACAGGCCTTCTAATGGCTGGTTATGAGATGGTATCGCCATGTGGTTTTGATTTGCATTTCTCATTTCTCTAATGATTAGTGATGTTGAGCATCTTTTTATGTGCTTCTTGGCCATTTGCATATCTTCTTTAGAGAAATGTCTAATCAAGTCCTTTGCTCATTTTTTAATCAGGTCATCGTTTTCTTGTTATTGAGTTGTAGGAGTTCTTTATATAATGGATATTAACCCCTTATCAGATACATAGTTAGCAGATATTTTCCCCATTTTGCAGATTTCCTTTTCACTCTGTTGATAGTGTCCTTTGACATAAGAACTTTTATCCCTACTACAGGACCTTCAAATTGATCAATAGATTTTTAACTTAATTGAGTTCTTAAATGATGCTTAATTAATGATTTATTGATATGCTTGAATTTATGATTAAAACTAAATGTAAATTAACTTTACTTTAAAATTATTTGGGACATATCCACTGAGATCGGGGATCTTTAAATATAATTGTGAACATTCTCAGGCTTGTGCTCTCTTAGGGTATATAAAGGAAGGTTATGTAAAACACGTACAGAAAACACCATTTTATTGTGCTTAGATTTAGAATTTTGACCCTTCTACAAGGAGGCTTTGAAAATTAATTGCTGTTGTATGATAAGAAGGAGATGAGAAAATTATTTGTGGGACAATCAGATCAAAGTTTAAATTCCCGTGTTTGGCTAGGGTTGTCCCATGGATCAAAGACAGATGGGAAATAGAAAGTAACTCTGAAAGAATGAATTTCGAGAAAGTAAGGATGTTTATAAAAATCCAGAATGTACCCTAAAGCGTGACTCCTGTTGTTCTTACTCTAGTCATATGTGTCACTGATGACAATAGTGAATGACAAAAGCTAGCGAATATTTGTAGGATGGTAAAAAGTAGAGGGTAGTAAGTTTTTTAGTATTTCTGAACTGAGTTACTTGGCTAATTTAGAGACCAAGAAAGCTACTAATAATAGTTCTACTGACGATTCTGATTCTTTTACTTTCTCACATTCTGGCTTTTCCATTCTGTGATTTATTTTTAGTTCAAGAACTTCTTACCATATGTCATCTTTAGGCTATAAAGTCACATTGGTTGTGTACTGCTGTGATCCTGTGCCCTCTGTAGAACAGCTTGATGAAAAATCTGATTGTTCTGGTTGGTTTGCATTTGAAAGGATTACATAAAACTCCTTTGAGTAATTAGCACAACAATCCAACAAAGGGTTAGTTGATTTTTTACAATAAAAGGTCAGGCAAGAGAAAGTCATTTTAGAAGGCATAAGAGAGTGCCTTCCTGGGGTCATTTTTATTCTGATTTATGAAACAACTTCAAAAGCATGAGTCAAGCACTTAGTATTTCTGATGCAAACATTACTACTGAGTAACTGTAGTTCAATGACAGCATCTCTACTAATTAACATAAATGAGAGCTAATAATGATTCATTCACGCACATGTGTAGGTGTATTTAAAGGGTATATGCAGGTAGTTAATAAGGATCATACTTTGCCTTTCATTATAACTCTGTTTACTCAACGCTGACTTTATGACGAACGATCCATTTGGAACAAACTTTTTGCGCCCTTTCAGATATATAAAGGTTAAATATTTCCCGCAACTGCTTACATTTAATGCTTTAAACTTTTCTTCCCCAGCTATTGTTGACTTGTTCACTAACCTGTGTTGTGAAGTGTTTTATCTGACTGTTTACATTTCAAGCGCTTAACAGAACACAGGGTTTTAGAAAGTTAGATCAGGGAATCTGTAGACCATCACGATTCTGGTTGGTGGTATCTTAAATCTAAGACATGGAAGGTATTTCTAAGATAAGATCTACTGTTTTAAATCTCTGAGCTTTACTTGTGTCAACAAAAGCTGTCTGCCACCAATCCCATGCCAACAAAAGTCTCCAGTCTGGGGTACAGTAGAAGGAGAGACTTCATTCAGGTGAACAGTTGGCAAACGGGAAATGAACTTCTGAAGGAACCCAAAAGAGAACTCTCCTGGGACAAAGGGGCGACTCACGTATATAAAGTGTTCCTGTGATCCCAGATCGATCCATTTTTATGCAAATAAAGTATCCAAATTTGCAGTTCAATTGGTCTAAATATCACTTCCCTGATTGGTTGGAATTATGAATTCTGATTGGTCATTATGGAGCTGCTCTAATTGGTTGGTAAAGACGCAAATGAGGATTTAGCGTGCATCTCTGATTGGACCGGGCAAATCTCAGCCCATTGGTCAAAATACGATTTCAGGAAATTCTTTATGAGGTTTGGCACAGTCCTCAGGAACAGAGTTGGGGAGACTTGGCCGCCCAGTCTATGACTTTTCTCTGAAATGCAGAGTGTGTGAGAGGCCCCGGTAAACAACAGCTACTAGACTCTGATTACAAATTTGGATCCAGTTAACCACAAGGAGTCATTTTTAACAGGTATGTTCCTTCTTGGGTCAACACTTGGAATTTAAACAGAAATAAATTTGTGACTACCTTTTCCCAATTTTAGTTCTGGAATAAAAGCAATTTATAAAAAGCATTGTATAAAAAGCTTAAGTTGAAAAAGAGGAGTTCACGTGCTGGATAGCGAACATGTAACCGAAATCATACAGTTTTAGAAAAGAGACCTCAGAGGTTGTCTGTCCTGGTTTCTCTCACTTTACAAATGCGGAACCGAATGAGAGCTGTGAGTTGAAGGAACTGACTGACATTACACCATTCACTGACGGCAGAACCAGGATGAAACTCAGGGACCAAGAAGCATGGTCGTTCAGGGTCCTTCTCGCTGTTGCATAGCGTCTTTCTTCAGTTAATCCTTTTGATGAGCACTGCATTAATCAACTCTTGCTTGTTTAGTTACACATGCAACCATGTGTAATAATGGAATATATTGGCTGTTTCTTTATTAAATATTGACATTTTCCTGATCCTAACCTTTCTAATGAAAGAAGAATGCCAAAAATAGCACGTATTTTTGACGAGGTAACAAAGTGCTATCTGGTGTGAAATCCTTAAGGACTTCAGTCTGAAATAGATAACGATGACATCTACGTACACAGACTCAAGGAGGAAACACTTTAACAGTTTTTCAGAAAAGACGTAGTGTTTAACACATGTTTAACCAAAACAGGTGTAGAAGGTTTTTTAAAAAGAGCTGCCCTTTTCTAGAGGATGCTTTCAGACACTAGTGAGGGTGAAAATAGACAGGACTTAACTTTACAAAATTTCTCTTTGTTCAGGTGGTAGAAACGTTGACATTGAAGAAGGGAAGAACTTACACGTGGTGAAAGCCTTTCCCCTCTTAAGGAAGAGCCAACTTAAGAGTTTTCTTAGCACCAGTTTATTTATACCAGTTTATTTAGAGATGGAGTGAATTGATGCTAAACTTTGAGACAGACTTTAGAAATTATTTCTTTGACATTATTATCATCATAGTTAAAGAAATGATGCTAAATTAAAGCAGAGCCACATTCAGAAAGGATAATTTTGTTCTGTATACGAATGCTACAAAAAAACCCCCAGGAAATTTATTAAATTGCAACTATACACTAAAATAAATCCTAGGACGTTATAAAAATGCTATTAGCAGGTTTTTACTATATATTTCTTGTTGCCTTTCTGAAACTAATTGTAGCGTGAAAAACATTGTTCCCTAGTCCCCAAACCCAGGTAAGAATGAAACAAATTCAGCAAAAGGGGCCCCTAAATACCAAAATTAGTTTCCTTTTCTATGAGGGTCAAAGGCACTAAATATAATTATTTATAATCGTTTAAAATAGAAGAGCTCATAGTGATCGACATTTATATGTGCCAGGCCCTTTCTAAATGCTTTATAATAAGTGTGACCTTATTTAATCTTCAGAACATTCTTGTGAGGTAGAAAATTATCCCCATTTGACAGTCGAGAAACCAGAGGCATGGAGAACCTATAACTTGTTCTAGCAAGTGGCACAGCCAACCGGAAAAGGTAGAGGTCGGGATCCAGGATAAAGGCCACAAATATTGTGCTTCTGCACTTTACCCTGTAGGTTATATCTGTGATTAGTAATCTGAGCTATCATGATCATTTATCACAAGTCTCTGGAGAATATAAAATCAGAAGTCTCTAGAGGAATTAAAAGATTATGAATCGATCAATATTTCTAGAATTACTAAACAGGTATTTATTGAGGGATGACTACATTCCAAGCCTCTGGATTCTCTATTCCATTCATGATAAATGACTCCCAAAACAAGGTAGATTTTCTTCCAATCGTCTTCAAAATAAAGTTTACATAAAAACTATATGTGTCCATGTGTGTGAACATAGATCCGCATGCTTCAAACAAAGAGAAAGTGAGCTCTCAGACACTTCTTTGTTTACAAGACTAAAATAAGTAGCAGCTGATTAGATGAAAAATGTTTTCCCAGTAAAGATGGTCTCAGGTTGATTTGTTTGAACTTCTACATCTGTTTCTAGACCATTAACTTTGCTCAGGACAGACAAGTATCTATTAAAAAAGTCTGACTTTCATGCAGCCTTTTTGGAGTTGGCAATTTATATATACACACACACATACATACATACATATATATACATACATACATACATACACACACGCACACACGTAACTAACATCGAGTGCACTGAAATGGAATAAAGATGGTGATTCTCTAAGGTATTTAAAGGGAGAAAATCTCAGTAAGAGAAATCTTCATTTTCCCTGCCAAAGATCACATTTAATTTGGCTGTGACGGTCAAGAGGTAGGTAGGGTTTCATCTGTGTCAGCACAGAAAGACAGCCGAGGCACCTGCTGTATGTTTCAGTGCTTCGAGAGGTTGAGAATCCAAAGCAGGAGAAAGAGTGTCTGGATTGGTATCTGGGAGGCCCAATGAGGCCAAACAGAAATAAAGGTATGTCTCACTTCTAGGGTTGCCAGATATAATGCAGAACGGTACA
This sequence comes from Pteropus medius, assembly GCF_902729225.1. Classification (NCBI taxonomy): domain Eukaryota; kingdom Metazoa; phylum Chordata; class Mammalia; order Chiroptera; family Pteropodidae; genus Pteropus; species Pteropus medius. Next base: position 5,220,144 of record NW_024344437.1, read on the forward strand.
AATACAAATATTGAATGAGATATACTTCTCGTAAAATTGTATTTTTTGTTGATCTGAAATTCAAATAGAATTGGGCGCCCTGCACTTTAGTTTGCTAAATCTGGCAGGCTTACTCACCTCCTGGGTCTGCAGAGTGGCATTCCCTCAGGACCTGCCATCCCCCGGGACTTGCCATCCCCCAGGACCTGGTGGTTCCTGTGGTCTTGGGAGGAGGTTACGGGAGGGGGTGTTTGTGGTGATCGGAAGGGGCTGATTATGATGGGATCTCTGACAGAGAATATGGGGAGGGCCTCCCAGAGGCCTTCTAGGTGGGGGCTGGAAAGTCCTGCCTATCTGAGCCCCCGGGGAAATTTACCAAATGTTAGGCTGACTCCTCTTAACACCTCTCCTGGCTCTGGGCTCGGCTGGCCTGCCTTCATGTCACAGCCACCACACTATTTCTTTCTGAGACATAAGCTCATTCTCATTCTCAGAGCTTTCCTAGTCCATACTCTTATTTGAGGCTCTTCATGGCACGGGGTCTTTTTTACCTATTTTACTCTCTTCAGCACCAAACACAGAGCCCAGGACACAGTAAAGCTGAAATAATTGTTTACTAAACTTGAGTTTTTCAAAGGTCTTGTTGTTGCTGTTGTTATTGTTTTCCTGATAAACATAGTGAGGAGGGAAAGGGTTAAAATCGTTCCCTCCACATCTTTATTATTACTGTTTATTTTCAAAAGCCCACAGGGAAAAACAGTTGCACACAATGCCTCTATACCATGGGCCCAGTTCGGTGTGAGTGAATGAATGCTCATCGAAGAGGGCGGACATAGCATTTATCTACATTTTGTAGAAATACCATTTCATTGAAAGAGCTTTTCTATATTATAGGAACTGGGCCAGGCTGGGGGAGGAGGCTGGTTTGAGATTACTCGGCTGGGGACATACTGAGGAGAATAGTTTGCGGAGGGGTACCTCGAGGACATGGGAACAGGGGTTACTCAGAGCGTTTACTCCCCTAAGAAGTGATTGAACTAGAGAGAGAGGCTGGGGACATAAGTAGTACCAAACAGCCGTGACAGAGGAGGAAGGGGAAGGAAATCGCACACCGCGTTATCAGAAAGGGAAGAAGAGGTCTTACAGCTATCGGGCTCTGGGGCACTCTTCCAAAAGGTCGTGTATCTGAAAGTGACAGATTTAAATCGATAGCATTAGTTAGGGAAAACCCCCAGCGTGAGAGAGAGAGCTAAATTCTTAAATCATGGGAAACAACAAACCTTCTTAAATGTAGTTCACTTTGAAATACTTATCACTTTCTGGTAAAATATTTGATACGGGCAGAAAAAACTACTGTGCTTTACAACCAAGTTCCCCCCAAATCACCTCTAATAGGTTTTCAGCATACATTAAGGTAAAGGCATATTAGATATGTGGCTCGCTGCCATTTTATCCATTTTATACTTTCCTCACCAAAATGAAACCAGAAATAGAACAGGTTCAAGTAAGTTTCACGATACAACACTCAAGGTTTAAGCAAGTGGATGTTAAACCATAAAGAATGGTTTTTGATATTCGAAGCAAGTTTTATGGGTTTTACTCGTTAAATTTTTTTTTTTTTTATGGTCCTTTTCACCTTGGAGAAGAGACAGTTGGAACATTTCTCCCTCTCTTGCAGTTGACCAGAACACAGCTATCTTAGGCTGAATTTAATTGAAGCCAGCTTGTGTGTGGCATTGATTCACTGTTCAAGGCAGAGAACTGTCTTCAGGTGTCCAAGCACAGCTTGAAGTTGTTACCCATATACATGTTTTATTAGAAATAAAAGAAGATCCAGAAACAGCCAGAAACGTTCTTTTTTGTGTCAACCATACATTTTGTAAAAGAAAAATGGCAAAATTTACGTCGTTTGGGCTATGATACGGCATATCTCTGACCTGGTGAAAATTCTGCGTTTCCCTTTTTCTTGATATATTACCTACACAGTGACAGAAAGGTGAGGAGTGTTCACTCTGTTAATGCTGTCATTAATCATTAGCTATATAGTTATTTTATTGTATTTTTAAAGCAAACTTGGGCTACTAGATACTTATACAGTGTTCTTTTACAGGACAAGGATAACTTCTGTCAAAATCTGTAAAATGTCTGCACAGAAAATAAACTTTTAGCCTGAATCCAACAGGTTAGCTTTCATAACAGTTCTTCTTTGAAACCACAGCAGTAAGCGCCTTTCACTGAATGTTGATATAATATCTGGCCTATCAAATGAAATCAGTGTTTCATGCTTACGAAAGGCATAGAACTGTACAAATGCACTGTTTTATAAGGCATTAATCCGGAGACCCAATAATGCGTACAGTGAAGTTTATCTTGACAGGTGAATCAACTCATGGCTAAGACAATGCTATCCTTGTTATTGAACTGCAGGTGTTTGGAAGCTAAATGGACTAAGGAAAAACTTAGCTTCGTGCGGCAGGAATAGAGGGTGGTGAAGGAAGCAAAGCTTGGTTAGTTGGTCAGGCAGGTGCTTAGATGAGAAATTTAGATGAGAGCATAGAAATCTAAAATCAAAAGCAGGGGCCTGGTTAGGTTTGTATGGCTTCCTAGAAATAATAAGACAGCTGAGGTTAGGGGCACAAACATTAAGAGAGTTATTTCTTAGAACGCTTTGTTTTGGAAGAATGAAATACAAGTTTTGGAGATAACTCAGTTCTAAGGAATTCATTGTGTACAGATTAATTACAGGGAAATCCTGTAAATCTAAGAACAAACATACTTGTTTGCCCTTTCAGAAATATTTATTAAATACCTCCAGTGTCTGTGACAGATTTCTATCTTCTGTCCTGTCTTTCATAAGCTAATATAATCTTAGGAAATATTATTTACAGGCATTTGAACAATCGTAGCCAAGCTATACATGCATATAAATTATGTGTACGTTTGCTTACAGAATAAATTTAAGCTATTCTGTATCTAATGATACTATACACAGGGGGCAAAAAGCCATATAGCCCTATGATAGACGTCTCCGACTAATAGTATTAAGAAAACACTTGCTTAAGATAGAACAACCGATGGGCGGGTTTTATGGTAGTCCAATAATATCTTAATGAAGATGTTATTTAAACACGTGAAGGTGGCAAAAATGAAATAAAATAAAGCCATTTAAGAGAAATTAGAAAAATAACAGAAAGGATTTGTGCACAGGGATACTTAATGTCTGAAATGAAGATTATTATATTTTATAATTATACCAAGAAAAGTGTAGTGAGTAGAGAGAAGACAGAGAAAGATGTTTTCATGGTCGGACCCCTGATCCGCGGTGAATTTATAGTTCATACATGAGAGGTCCAGAGAACATGATTTATTCTTCAAGGTATTGAAAGCCGAGGGATTGGAGTTTGTATTTAGTTGTCCCATGAGTCATCTACAAAGCCCCCTGTGATGAAATACATGACATTTCACTTGCTAAAAAGTCTCATGTTTACTTTTGGCTGCCACTACCTATGGTCACTCTGGGAGGAGTCTCGAGCCTTGACACCCTGCCTTCACGTCCCTGGGAGGGCTGCCTTCTCCAGCCCAGGCTGCTGCCGTCCAGCATGAGTCATGGTCTAACGCACAGTTTAACCTCGTAACAGTGAACAGTGAAGTGACACTGGCTGTCTGGTGTCGATGTCCCCCAATCTGGAGTTCTACATTGCTCAGTGCCCTTCGCCCAACTCGAAGGCTCTGAACAATCCCTTTCCAGCAGCAACTCTTCACAACTCCTGTCACTCCCTAGATCTCCCTGTCAGAAGCCACTGAGGCTACGGACTTCCGTTTGGTCACCACGCCAGACCCTCTGTTCCTCTGTGTCCTCTCTCGCTCTCCAGAGAACTAACATCCTTTCCTACTCACAGCTCAGCTGAGCCTTAGTTCATTTTGCGGTTACCTCAAGCTAACGTGAAAAGTGACCAGCTGGTTCTTCCTCTAGAGTTTTTACCTCTTATAGATGCCTCCCCCCAGATTAAATTCTAGTAGGTTCTGTTCCTGCCCCACTACTTTGATGTGTCATATCAGAGTCCTCTCTGTTCCTTCTGAGTTCATTTAACTTCTACCCTGCTCTTATCCACACCCTGTAGTTTCCCCACCCCTCATTCTTATTCTTAACCATTATTCTATTCCCCTTTAAAACCACACACACACTTTACTCACAAGAAAGTTGTACTTTTCCCCTAGATGAGACGTTATTCATTTTTTTTTGTCTTACAATATCATATTCCTATTCAGAGTCATCTGTTTAGCTTGCATGTTAAATTCACAGCACACACTTACATGTTAAAGATAACTCAATTCATTTCTGTTATATATTTAAGATATTGACAACTGTGCGTTTATATTTTAATAGAGAAAACTTTAGCCTCCAACCTTGGTTTCTGTGGAGGGAGGGAGTTCATTTATGACAAGATTAGTGTTCTCAAGTGTAAAATGCAGATTTGGGAGGAAAAAAAAAACCTAAATGTTTTAAGTTAATCAAATATTAACTATTTCATTAAATATTCTAAAATAGTTAATAACATCCATAATTCATTATTATTATTAAATTTCCTGTCACTCTTGTTTTTTTAATCAACCGTGATTTAGTACCTACGTGTCTGTATACATATTTACCGATTTCTATCTTTTTAATAGATTAATGCTAGATATCTCAACATTTGAGTGGATAACACATGGGCACACCCAGCTTCTAGAGCCCACTGGATAGCCGCAATTTCTAATTTTTGTTCATTCAGCAAATATGTACTGAGCACTCACCATGTACCAGGCACTGTTCCACACCAGGGACACAGAAATTAAAAACTCACTTCTCCCCCTCAAGGGGATCACATCTCAGTGGGCTATGACACTGTCACCCAGCGAGCCCTGGTGTAGCCGCAGTGGAAGAGCTGCATGTCCCAAGAAGGAGGAGCAAGGCCGGGCGCCGAGGCCGTAGAGTGTGCGGGGCATGCGGGGAGCCGCCAGCGTCTCTGTTTTCCCTGTGAAGCATCAGGCAAGTACACCTGTGGGGGTAGGTGGGAAGAAAGCATGCATGGCTTCTGTGAGGCGCCCAGAACAGGCAAGTTCCCAGGGTCGGAAAGTAGCGTGGAGGTTACCAGGGGCTGGAGGTGAGAGGGGAGGGAGAGTTATTTTTTATGGGTACCTTGTTTTTGTGGGGGATGAAGAAAAAATATTAGATATAGTCATGCTGTTTATCCCACATTGTGAAGGTATTTAATGCCAGCGACTTGTACACTTATGGAAAATGAAAATGATAAATAGTATATTATGTATATTTTATGAGGTTTTGCGATAGCCACTGTGGACAACAGGAACCAGACCCAGCTGGAGAAGTGGTGACAATTTTGATGGCAACTCTTACCCCATCAGCGCTGTCACCAGGCTGTGCCGCTCCAGGATGTCATGGACAGCCTGTGGTGTGGCTCGGATATCTGAGTGGATGTGGGGTTTTGCCGGGCAGGCGCGGAATAACTAGAAACTAAAATAGCTGTGTGTATACAATGAGAAAGTGGTTGCAGCTCAGCTCATGGCGCTTAACCCCAGGCTCAGAGGGGGTGAGGCCAAGGGAGAGGGGACTGCACAAGTAAAGGAAAAGCAAAAGCAAGATCAGGAGATAAGATGAGGAATGCTGGAAGGATACAGGGTCTTTCCAGAAGCTTCCATAGAGGTTTTGGAAGCGTGGGCGAGTGGCTGGTGACTTAGGCCACGGTGCGTGGGTGGGAGTGGGCGAGTGAAGGGGAGAGGGAGACGCAGGTCCCTGCAGTCGTGAGTGGAAGCAACCAAGCTCTGCGGAGGACACAGGTCGGCGGAATGTCGCATTTAGATTCCAGGGATGGCACGATCCTTCTTGGCAAGTGACGTGGTATTTATTCCCTCATCGCAGGTATTCAGTGAGTGCCTGTTCTGTACTCCACACTGCTTTGGGTGCTGGGAATCAGCCCGGAGAAAAAGACTCTTCCCTGCTTTCCTGGAATTTACATTCTGGTGAAGGTGCAAGTTGGGCAATAGCAAAAATAAACAAACACGGAATGTCACGTGGGCGGGAGTTAGTGAGGCCTGAGCTCGAATGGAGGGGCCGCTCACAGAGGGGACAGGAAAGGCCCTTTAAGGGGCGGTATCATGCGGGGGCCCAGAGGTTCTGGTTCCAGGCACAGGGGGATGAAAAGACGGGTAACGCGCCGGCCCCGGTCGTACACCTGGAATAGAGGTGTCGATAGAATCAGTTAAACCCCAAACGGTCTCCCAGAGCTCCAAAGACGGATTTGGATTTATAATTTTTTCCTAATTAACATTCGAAGTCTTTATTTTAAATACCTGCAAAATATTTTTATAAAAAATAAATTATACCAAAAATATATTAGTAACAATGAATGGCCAGTGGGGCACCGCTGAAGTGATATAGAAAATATAGTATTTTCCCATATGGAAGGAAAAGTAGACAGAAGAAAAAGACATATTAAATGATAAAGTAATGTCCCTTGCCCCAGAAACGCTGAAACATAACTCCCTTTGTATTCACCGCATTATCACGACAAACAGGACAAAACTTAAAACTTAAAAAAATCAACTATTTTTGAACTGTTTCTGTCGGAGAGAGACAGCTGGGAATCTGCAAGAAGATGCTGAAGAGAAGTGGAACACAGCAGTGACTTTGGTAGGCACAAGACTAAAAGGCCGATCTCAGCTCCCAGAAGAAGCAGCAGGTGGGCAGAAGCTGCTTAACCTCCCGAAACCGTGGTTTCCTCAACGTCCGCAGGAAAGACCGTTTCTTCTACTTACCCCAGTCGAAGTTAACCAAAGTCGTCTGCCTCCTTCACCTGCCTCACCACTTCACGCAAAAAGCCTCGCCCTGCTCTCGAGGTGATGTGGGCAGTGACCTTACAGAGGTCAGGAGCACCAGAGAGTGCTTCACTGTGTATGTCTGAATGTCCCTCGAACGCGCTTAGATTATTCTGTGCTCACAGGCAGTCATAGCAAAATGGATGAACCTTAACTGGTCAATCTGCCCATGTCCATGTAGTAAGGCAAGGTTTTCTGGTAAGTGAAATGTCCTCTGCCTCTATGGAACAGCCCGAAGCACACCACAGATATCCACAAGCGGACGTCGAGATGACTCCAGTCGCTAGAGACTTCTTCAACCCAGCATGCCTGTGAGTGTGATCAGAGGTTTGTGACAGGGTCTCCCATGCGGTGACAATGGTCCCCAAAAGCATACATGAAAAATATAGAAAACAATTACAGTATTTGTAAAGTCAGTGAGATATTGTGATAAAGACATTAAGTGTGAAGATTTCAGGCACTGACAAATCTACATCAGGAAAATAATAAACATAGCCAAAGATACACTAAATTTTGCTTCCAAGGGAGCATGGAGCCCAACAGTATTTGAATAATTAACAAAAAACAAACAAACAACAAAAAGCAATCCAAGCTGTCAGCATTAGAAGACTGGCAGATTCAGAGCCTGACTGTGGGTCACTAAGACATAGCCGATGTGACAGGCAGATTGGTGACTGAGCTAAGGACCCATGATGAAAAGCTAGATTCTCCAGAACTTTTTTTAGTCAACATTTTTTTTTAATGAAGAAATAAATACTATGAGATTTCATTTCGGAATCTCCAACAGCAAGACCCTGAAATGTAGCCTGAAGGGACGGTGAAGGAATGGTTCCTCCATCTCTCTCATCTGTCTTGGGGGGGAATACACGGAGAAGAGCCCCCGAGATCTCTTCACCCTCCTACTTACCGTGAGAGGAAATGGGTCATGGCAAGGAAGGCAGTTTCCTACTGTAAAGCTGAAAACAACACAAAATAATGAACCATAACCATGGACTCCTAGCAAAGGGTTCCTGGCCTGATACAGTTAGAAACTGGACCCTTTTTTTATTATTATTTATTATTTATGCCTATAGCACCTGGTCTTCCTAGGTGGTTTCCCATCCAAGTACTACCCAAGCCCGACCCTGCTTAGCTTACGAGATCAGACATCGGGCTCGTTCAGGGTGGCATGGCCGTAGACCATGGTCAGTGACTCTACTGGGGCACAAACCCAGGACCTTCTGCGTGTAAAGCAGACGTGCTAACCGCTACCCTATGGAACCACATCCCTGGACCCTTTTTCTTAAGCAAAGGCTTCCAACAACAAAATATTCAGCCAGTGGACAGTAGACTGTCTTCTCTATCTTTGGCGTAGGGGGTGAGGGCACAGACTGAGTTGGACATGGAGGGGGCATAGTAGAGCTAAGAAGTTAATAGAATTGCCGAGCCATGAGCGTTCATATGTGTAGGAGTGTGGGAGGTAAGTCCTGTTCTTTGTGGTTGTGGATGCAGCGATGATGGGTCTTAATTATACAGCAGCAAGAGAAGGAGAAAGAAAAATATCTTTTTTCCCCCGCATTTGCCAAAGTTGTTAATTACAGTGTTATTTGTACTTTCAGACATTTGGAATGAGATGTCCAAAATTATAAAATTATAGTATGTCTATCCAACAGAATTTTATATATTCATTAAAAACTATATTTTAAAAGCTAATGATAAATTGGAAAACTGCTCACGATCTAATGCTGAGTGAAATAAATTTCAAACTTTGGTTTCAGAGTTGTTCCAATTTCTTGTAAATGTGTAAAGAAAAAACTGGTAAGGAAAATCTTCAAATGTTACCAGCTCCTTCTTCCTGGTAATATTACAGGTGATTCTAATGTTTCTATTTATAATTCTCTGTGTTTAAAAACTAGAATCATTAATATGTATTACTTCTATATTTAAAATTAATAAACTTTATATAAGAAGAGATAATTAATGACACTATAAGTATAATTAAAATTTACATTTATTCTAGTAATAACCAGCTATCCAAAACTGTAATGGAATAGTTATTTAGCCAGTAAATGATTCTTATGTGCCGTTCACTTAAAAAGGCACAAGGGATTCAGAAATAAAGGTACTAGCCCCAGCTGGAGGAACTCGGGCCGGGTGGGGAGGCCGAGGAGAAAGCAGACAGGTGCCACGATGCTGTGTCAAGTGCTCCTCCAGAGACAGGCCCACGATGCTCAGTACCACAGGAGATGAGGAACGATCCGGCCACTGGGACTTGTGGAAGGCTTCCAGGAGGAGGTGACATGTAAATTGACTCTTGCATTGTGCTGAAATTTGGAGGAGGAAGGAAGAAAATCTGAACTAAACCAGTTACTATGGGTGAGGAGAAACGAGACTGAAGCAATATAAGGAATTTTGGAGTTTAGAATGTCTTTTAAATTTCTCTCTCGGACACTAGGTGGGTGGCAGCAACACCTGGCTTGCATGCAATAGAGCTGGAAGAGCATGTTTAGAGCGAAAATTTGAGAAATGTGCATTAGCAAGGTAAACTACATATGGCATTGGGACACAGTCATTTGCTCTTCAAGGTTTTATTGAGCAAGACCGTGTGGAATTGTCCTGGGTGCCGAAGATGCGCTGATGAATCGGACAGACAGGCTTCTGCTCGCACAGTGCTCGAGGCTGGCCTGGGAGACAGACTGCAGACAGACAGACAGACAGACAGACAGAATGTCCAGAAACAAGGTGCTATAAAGAAAATTAAACTGGATTCCATGAGGAGGGTCATAGATTCGGAGTCAGGAAAGGCCCCTCAGAGAGGGGCTCAGGGAAGATTCAGGAAGGACGGTGATGTGATAATAATAGTATTGTTGATGGCTGCATTGATTGAATCCTTTCTTTGTGCCAAGTGGGTTATTTCGTTGAATCCACAGGACAATCCTGTAGATAGGCAGTGTTGATCAGCAGAAATAGGACCAGAGTCAAACTCGACTCTGCCTCCAGCCGCACTCGTAAACACAAGTACTTTCTGTCTGTACCAAGTTGGGCCCGAGAGGCGAGGGCAGAACCCACGGAAAGCAAGACCCTCACTCAGGGGCACAGATGCATGAGGAAAAGGGGAGGGGGCTGAGAACGCGGGAATGCCGGCATTGGAAGGGTAGAAGAGGGCCTCTGAAGACAAACACTGAGGACACGTGACAGAGGGTGTGAGAGCTCCAGGGGACGCT
>NW_024344437.1:5230522-5232419 GCF_902729225.1 Pteropus medius
GTTTACAAAAGGATGAGACCTGAGGGTTGAGCCTATGGAGAGGGAGGGGTTGAGGCCATAGAAGAGAAAGGAAGTAACTGATGTAGCAAAGTCCTTGTAGGGCCGAAAAGGATGGTGAGCAGAGCATGGGTCAAGGGGGAGGTCTTGGGCCAGAAGAGACACCTCTTCCACTGTGAAGGGAAGGGAGTTGCCTGATTAATTTTCTCTGAAGTTGGCAGTGTTGTCATCTGCTCAAGGTAAAGACAGAGGGGAGTGAGTGGTCCTACCTCAGCTTCTGCTTTGAAACAGGGCTTGTGGGAGATGGGAGTGGATGCCCAGGACCTGTATAAACAAATCCAAGCAGCCTCGAGGTTCCCATGAGTTTGGAACCCTGGTATCTGTGGCGGCTGCCCCTGCACAGCTGTGAGATTTCCTCCGGCAGGGCCAGCAACCGGATGGGGCCGGGAGCCTGGCCGTGCTGTGTGGCACAGACGGCTCAGGTGGCACCTGTTCTGAGCGGATCACTTCAGTCTTTCAGCTGGCTTCTCTTGGACAGTCCTGAGTTCATAGACCCTTCCACGGCCAGAATGAAGCAAATCTGCAGTGCCAGAATTTATCTTCAAATTAGTCATTTAAGGAAAACCCCTAATCCGTGACACCTGAATGTAAAGTATGTGTTAAAACAGAAAATAGTAAGGGCCCAGGACCTTGAGAGCTCAGTGATCAGTGAAATGGCTGGAATGTGCCTTGCTCTGTTCCCTCCCTGAGTTATAATTGTTACAACTGCTGCTTAGGTTTGATTCAATTAGAGACCCTCTTTCACATTAAATACACAATGGGAATGTCATTGTGAAACGTTTTGTTGTTACACTGTACAGCAGTCACTTCAAGATAACACAAACCTGGCTCCTGGCAGAGAAGTTCGTTACCACTACATGCATACAAAACAGAGGATGTAATCAAAAGGGTATTTGGCATGGATCCAGAAAGCAATTGGATTAGTCTATAACTGGCCGCCATAGTTTCAAGTCCAATTCTGAGCCATGACTTATTGCTTCCTAACTGACAATCTCAAAGGTTTACCGGGAGGGCGCGAAAAGCTCAATCATTACTTTCTAGCTCATTCTGAAATGCGTTTCATTAGTGAACATTTTTGAATATTTAAAATAAAATTAAAATAACAAGATAAAAAATATAACTGTAGAGGGAACATTTCAGATAGCTCTTGGTTTTTATTCCTTAAGTCAGTATTGATTTATATAATAGGGGGAGGAATGGATAGTGTTCTTTAATTTTCAAACTTCACACGAAGCGCTTGAAATTTAAAATGCAAACAACATACAACAGTGACAAAACACTGACTAAATTCTGGTTCTGACTTGGCAGACATTTAGAAAAGAGTGAGATTTAAGCAATTTTACTGTTTAAATAACTCAGAAATTCTCTTTTGAAAGATTTTAGCTCCTCTCACCAAATTTGAGATATAAATTGATCCCATTGTTAAGTCAAATGTCTTCATTACTTTCTCTGAGGTTCCTCAAGCACTTTAGAAGCAAAACCTGAGAACAGCAGGACACCCTGGCATCTGAGCTAGTACTGTCTTCACCTGTGAGTGCGGCTTTGGCGCCCAGGAAAATGACAAGGGACACCATCATATTTCTCTGGGATTTCTTAAAGAGCCCGCGCCGCATTTCCTCCCTCTTCCCTGCAGGAATCAGAGTTAATTTCTAATGATAAGCCTGCTTTCTGTTATTGGCTAAAATATTTTTAAAATTCTTTTTTTTTTCATATTCCACTTTCTCATAATATCTCTTTCTTTTTTAACTGCACACAGATTTTAATGCTTTACCAGAGTAAATCTACTTTCTGCGGGTTTCGCACGGGTTGACCTTAATATTTACGTTATTTTCCTCCAGAA
>NW_024344437.1:5232867-5263376 GCF_902729225.1 Pteropus medius
CCGGGAAGGAGCGGGGCGCTAGACGGTCGGGGGAGGGGGAGGGCAGGGCGGGGAGGGGAGGGGAGCGGGGAGCGCCCGGCGCGCGGAGGGAAAGTGGGGACGGAGTGGCGGAGTGGACGGAGCGCAGAGACCAACCGCAGGGCGCTCGCGTGGCGACGCGGGACGGGGGACCCATGTCGCGCCGCCGGCGGGTCCCGGGACCCCAGGCGGAGCCCCGCGTCTGGCGTCTGGAGTCGCCGGGAGTCTGAGCTGCGGGCCACGAGGGAGTGGCGGCGGCGAGCCCGCTGGTCGTTATGAGGACGGACCTAAAATGACCAGCAAACGGAAACCTTTGCCTACGCAGCTGAGGCGGTCCATCAGCGAGCAGCTGCGGGACTCCACAGCCAGAGCCTGGGACCTGCTGTGGAGAAACGTGCGGGAGAGGCGGCTGGCAGGTCGGTGCCCGCGGGAGGCCGGGGCGGCGCGGGGCGCGTCGCGCACCCCGGCCCAGCGCCCCGCCGCCCGTTTGCGCCCCCGCACGCGGGGCTGGGCCGAGCAGGCTGCGCTCACGAGCTCCGCGGCCCCGGCCCAGCGCCCGCCCGCCCGCCGCGCGCCCCGCACACCGTGCGCGCCGCGGGGCGGTGGGCTCAGCCTTGCGCGCGCGCTGACAGCTGGGCCGGGCGCTCCGCGCGGGCTGGGAGCCGGAGGGGGGGCGGGGGGCTGACGCGGGCTGGGAGCGGGCCCGGGGTGGGGGGCTGGCGAGTTTCCCTCTGGGAGCCGCGTCGCTTGCGCGAGCCCCTGCACCGCCGCCGTCCACCTAGCCCATTGAATGAATGAGTGCCTAGCCCAAGTGGCCCTCCACGAGGACTGTCCCTCTCCCAGTTTCTCCTTTTCCACGCAGGACACGTCCGCGCGTGTGTGGGAGGGAGAGTCAAGAGACGGCTAGGGAGCTTACCCCAAACTCTGGGAGACCAGACGTCAAGGGTAGGATTTGGAGAAAGGCAGGTGGACAGTCGTTGGTGCGTGTGGACAGCCGCCCTGCTGTGGGTCAGGCTCTCCTCACTTTGGGGTTACAAAAGTGGGCCTCGCTTTTGGAATCGATCGCCCACGAATCAGAGGAAAAGAAGAGGCGATTGCCAGGAGCCAGGGGGTCCTTAAGGATCCTTGCTCGGGGCAGAACGCCGGCCCCTTCCCCAGCTCCTCTCCCAGAGTGCACACTGTGGCCTTACTTCTGCGCACGCTTCATGCGACCGGCTCCATGTAGGGCGGCGAATGCGTGGAGCGGTCCGAGCTTCTCAGGGCCCTGGCTGGGAGCTGGAAGTCTGGTTAGTCACCACATCGTGCCTGCCCCAATAAGGGAAAGTGGCCCTGCTCCACGGAAGAGTGTCTGGGCAGTGTGGGATTCAGGACCACTTTCCCCAAGTGTTAGTTAGACGTTTCAGGAATTGGGAGAAGCGCGGTGGGAAAGGCTGCCCACATCCAGTCTCTGGACCTTGTCGCCTCCTGTCTTTCCAGTGGTATCTGCTGAGTTGGCTCGTGGCCACAGGGGTGGAAGAGAGTTCTAGAGAAGAAGATGTGAGGCCCGGACAGCGGAAAGGATGGGGGAGGGGTGGGGCGTGAGAAGGGAGAGTTCACCTTCTCCTGGCTCCTCCCCTTTCCTTATTGTAGAACCGTAGAAGTATTTTGCTAGATGCTCCGCCCTCACCCCATGCAGCCCGGTCTCTCCCCTCACCCTGACAGCGACCGGCCGTAGATGCCTGGAGTCTGCACCTCCTTATCAACCTAACTGGTCAAATCGGAAGTAGGAGTTATAGATGATCCCAACCCTTACTGTAGTCAGCATGAAATGTTCAACCCGTATTTTCTCTCCGACACAGTGGCCCCATTTCGTAAGCATCCAAGAAATAAACAGATTTTCGGCCCGGACCCAGAAATAAGTGGTGATGACCCCGTAGTTTTGACTGTTGGATTTTTAAGACCTCTAAGTGCATTGCAGACTTCAATTCAAAACAAGAACTTTCCCTGTTATTGTGCTAAATTGTCTAATCTACATAATGGATGATGTTAGAGAAATTTTTGTGGTCTAGTAAACTTCTGTTGCTTCATCACTTCAGAATGCTTACTGCAACTGCCTCTTTCATAGCTTCTGTTAAGTTTGTTAGGTTTGTTAAATCAATGGATCTTCAGGAAACAAGAAGTGTTTCCAGGAGGGCCGCCAAGGCTGTGCTCGCTTTTTATAGAAGCTGAGGCCAAAGATGACTGCAGCCCTGTCTTTTTCAAAAAGAGGTCTGGGAAGGAAGAAAGTGTACGATAAAGACCTAAAACCATCCAGGTTGTCCAGGAAAGCCATTTATCCACGCGAATATTAGACAGGGCTGTTTAGTTCAGGCAGTGGAGAGAAAAAGTTTTGTTTCTGTGAAATAAACCAGAGGTGGAGATTTTAAGATCATGAATGTATAGATGTTAAGGCTAAAAGTGGCTTCAGAATGCTAAGTTTAAGAGTTCTCCCAGTGCGATTATTTATTTTTTTTAAATGAGAAATGAGGATTTAAAGTGTTTAATCAGAATATTAATTTTTGCTTGCCCCTAATCTGCTTACCACTCTGCTAACAGCGGATGCCAGCAGGTTATTCAGCTGGGACCAAACAGTCCTTTTTGAGGCAGGCTTCAACTTCTGCTTCTCTGAGGGAGCTGGGATGCTTGCCACAAAACCAAGCCAACTCAGTGAAGGAGCTTTTAGATGCAAATTGATTTTCTTGCTAAGGTAGCTAAAATATGGAACTTTGGCCATGAGACATTGAAATACTTAAGTTATTAATGTTGGCATTGATTCCAGGTGAAAATGTTCTTCATTTGTAAAAGTGTTCTTTATATGGTTCAGTTCACAATATCAGAATAACTAACTATACGAGTGTACCCCCAGAAAGCTGTGCCCCACCAAGAGATGATACGAGGCTATTGGCTAAAAGGAAACAATAAACAAACAAACAAACAAACTTTTTTTTTTTTATCAGATAAAGGTTTTGTGCTGGGACTTTCTAAATGTCTCTGAAATTGTCTTCTCATTATCCTTAGTCAATAGAACAGGGTTCAAAGTGCTTTATAACAGACTTACGCTTGTTGTCTAGTGGATTCTGAAGCCATTTGATTATCTGTCTTGCCTTTTTACATTCCAAGGAAGGAACTCCTTATTCTAACTCAATCTTCTCTTCATGAAAGACTGTCTTATCAATGAAACAGAAAGACAAGAAGTGAAACCGTTTAAGCATATTGAAGCTTGTGGATTTCTGTGCTGTGGACCATAGTTAGGAAGGAGGAGATTATATGTAATTGAAAAAAGCCTTTCTTAACACATGTCACAATGACACAAATAATGAGACCGACGGAAGGATAAGAGCTGAATGATGCTTCAGCTGGTTAATTTCATCACACAATTAGAGAAGGGAGTTTAAAGAAGACCTGAAATTGAGAGCTCTTGGCTTTCCAGTTCTGTATAGTAGCCGCCAATTTTTCATCAGATTGTGGCATTTTTGCCAATGCGTACTTCTTAATTTCCCCAGACGCTAATCCTCATAAGGGGCAGCAAGAGTTTTTCTCACCCATCACCTCAATATTGATTATTGTAATAATGGTGGTAATTGTCGTTTATTCCCAAGATGGCAAAGTTACTTAGTGTTCAACACAGGATTCTAATTCGGTTTGTCAGAAGTCAGAGGCCATCTGTGCTCATTTTCTGTTACATCACACTGCCCCCTTCATAGGCCTTAGGGGGACACATGGACCTCGAATCCTTTTTCTAAAGCTCTCTGTCACTTGCAATTAGTTTAAAAATAAAGAACAAAGTTAACTGAGTTAACTGCTCTTTTTCTAGAGTGACAAACAGAACCCTGGTACCTAAAATGGCTTGTCCCCTAGTCATCCTATTGGGCTGGGCAGTGTATAGGCTTACAGAGATTTGAAATGAACAGATAGCCATACATCTAGCTTGTTGGGGGCCTTGTGTAGTGTGCCCTGCCCATTGCCATTGCTACAAGAAGCCAGGGCCTTCAAGAATGAGATGCTGTCATAAAGTCTGAATGCAGGTTTCTTCAAGGTGGGTGAGTGACAGGTTCTTTTGGCTTCCCCGGATCCCTAATCAGCCACCACTGGTGATAATTCTTAGCTTTTATAGAATTATTAAATTTTCTAGGCAGAAGCATACCCTTTAGCTTTTGGTGTTTGTAAGTAGTCTGAACTATTATTCAAATGTTAAGGTCTGAGAAAATCCAAATGAGTTTTCTAAAGCTTTCTGCTCCTTTATTTTAAAGCCCTACTCTATTTTAATGGAAATGTAATCCATATGTTTGATTCTTTTATACCCCTATAACAATATTTAGGTAGCTTGTGAACTAATTGATGTCCAAGTCTTTTGATCTCTTTTACAGCCCCATTTTAAATAATTTCTCTTAGACACAGGAAGTTATATTCCTGCCAAGAATAAACTAACTTAAAACACTGAAAAGTTTGAGTTTCGTTAGAAATGCTAATTCCACCAAATTTTAGTGAGTTCTTGTCATGTTAAGACAGGTTCGTTCATCCTCAAAGTCAAGAGCAGCATCCTGTGATGTGATGTAAACATGAGATTGGGACTTTAATGCAGAGTGGGATTGAGAACAGAACATTGGCCATTAAAAAGTCCTCATTAAAATCTAAATGTGTTCCATGATATCGAAAAGTACAGGATGATACTGGCCGATCCTTTTCATGTATTTTATATCAGTATCCTTCCTTATTTTTTTTATCACTTTACTGTAAAGAACAGGTCATCCTACTCTGTCGGTTTGGTTTTTTTTAACGTCTCTTAAAAAGGGAGTACGTTTAGATGTGATTTATATTAACAATAACGAAAAAATCCAAGTCAAGTAAATATACAGTTAAAAATCCGAGGAGAGCCTATCACTTTCATCAGGGTCCTCAGCTTTAGCTGTTCACAGAATCATCTGAAGACTTTCAGAAATATCCACAGCCTGGCCGCCTCCCGGAGATTCTGGTTCAGTTCAGATGGGCCCGGGGATCAGTATTTTTTAAAGCTCTAAAGATGGTTCCAGTGGGCAGTCTGGGCTGAGAACCTCTGACTTACGTTAACTACATATGGTAACTTGCAGAAGTCTGTGTCTAGGACAACATCGTATTTTAAGCTCCTAAGAAAAGTTTTGTTTGAGTTCGGAATGAGCTCATCAATTTGTATGGACAGAAAAAACAAAAACAAAAACAAAAACCAGTATGCCTTGAGAATAATGACAAAAGTCGGTACGAGTATGGAGGGAGATGTCAGCGGTGTGAGTAGGGTCAGGTTATTAAGATCAGTCAGGTGGACCTTATTGCCAGGGCAAGAAGTTTGGGTTGGGTTCTGCGTGTGACAGGAATCAAAGGAATTTAAGCAGAGAAATGACGAGACCTGAATAAATTACTACTGGAGTGGTCCAGGTGAGAGGGAAACAGTGGAAGGGACTAGGGTGATAGAGACAGAAGTGGAGAGAGAGAGACAGACTGGGAACATGTCTTGGAAATGGAGACAGCCATGCTGGCAGGTTGGTTGCTGGAGGTGAGGGAGAGGGATCGGGGATTCCTAGGTTTGTAGTGGCTCTGGGCTCAGATGGGGGCAACTGGTAGATTTGCATGTTGCAATCGCAAAAGAAACTTTTTTTTTTGGGTGAGAACGCTACTTGAGAAGTGAGGAGTTCTTCTTTGGCCAAATTAGGCCAAATATGTCTATTAGACGTCTAAAAATAAAAGTCAAAGAGTTGTATGTACAAGTATAGTTTTAGGAGAAAGGTCAAAGCCAAGGACGTAGGTCTGGGAGTTGTCAGCATACAGTACTGCTCACAACACTGTCCCTAAATTCAGCATTCTCATAGCAGAACAACAGCAGTGCTATAGTGAATAATCTTCTGTGACAGATTTATTTATTTGGTCCTAGAACTGTAGAAAAAAATTTTTTAAATCATAAAAAAACACATCTAACTAATAAAATATACCTTTTTAATTTAGAAATGATATTGCAAAGTAAAAATAAAAAATTTTAACAAACATCTAAAGGAAATGCTTCCCAAGGTAGACCCCATATGTGAAAAATTAAAATATAGGTAATTAAGTAAAAATGGTCTTAGCACGAATACCTCTGTGGTCACCCAAAACTTGTTGGCCCCACTTAAAAGGCAGAAAGAACTTTGTATGGAAAGGTGACTTCTCCAGCGTCATGATACTTAGGACTCGTCTAATCAAAGCTGAGCTTGTTAACAGCAGTTCTGTATGTTGACTTTTCCAGTATTGCATTTGTTTACTGACTTTTATCAGTACGATTTGTTCATAATGAAGTTAATTGAAGGGAAATTTCTCAGAGAAAAATAGATCACAGCGTCGTAAATTTTTGCGTAAGGGAAGTAACTTAAACTTGGCCTAACCTATCTGCAGTAAGCTAGCTAACCCTTGGCAGTAACAATTTCCTCCTGGAATTAAAGCAAAGAAAGGACCATGTTCATTAATTGCTGGTCGTGATTCTGCCCCATTAGTTGACTGCAATTCCTTGAGTAGACCATTTGATACAATTTTTACGAGTCACCAATTTGATCATTTAGACATGGAGCACACGTCTGTGAAATTAATATATACTCCTCCTTCACGTGTTTTAGATCTTAGCATGAACAAAACAATTTATAAAGAAAAAAAATTGCTTAGAGACCTTGTAGTTTTCTGGGGGTTCATCCAACAGGGTATTTCTACTCTGCTGTTTTGCAAGTTTAGTGATATTGCAAAATGAAAACAAAAGTGTTTTGAAACTGTTACAACATTCCTGGGCTTTTTTCAGAATCCTTGAATGTTTAGTGGAGTTGAAGGACAAACATTTTTGTCACGTTTGTAGTTAGTCAATAAGTATTTATTGAGCCATGAAATAGCATCCTTGTCAAAGCATGTTAGGACTGTGCACAGGATATTAATTCAGTGCTGTGGTTTTATCCTGGCAAAAAAATTTTATTAAGCTGCTCAAATCACTTAACTCATCTATTTAACCAGAAATAGAGCAAGCTTTCAGAAATTGCAAAAAGACATTATAGAATGTGCCGTGACTACACAATATCATATTTGCAAATCTGCTGTGTCAAACATCTTACATTCTCAGGCAGAATATTTCCTCAGTAACATTTTTTTCCAAAATAAAAATTTCAGAATACTATGGTTCTGTTATTTGGTATAATAGAGAATATTTTATCTATATTTCATCATGGCATGCTCTGTTTGTTGAATACTTCTTTCTCCTTATGTAAGAAATTAATGAACAATAGAGATAATGGTTCTGCAACTCCCAGAAATTAATATATTTACTAGCAATGACATTAACTTGGAAAATCTCATGTGCGTCTTATCCTCTTTCTAACTGGATAAAGTAGAAACATTTGCAGGTTTCTTGAAGGATCATCGAAAGTTTTTTCTAATGACAGTTAATATTTATCATTAGAATAATATCTGAAAAGTGCAAATATTTGAATATCTTGGAAGTATAAGAGTATAAGTTATTCAATCTGTTGCCTCATGGGGTGGTCCCAGTGACATCACAGAGATAGCAGGGTAGTGCGTCCCTCTATGGCCTGACATTGAGTTGCATTCATCACAGAACTCTCCGAAAACAATGACAGAATACACCTCCCTGAGCCAGAGGAGTTGTCCCCAGGGTCTTGTAAATAAATTGCATATTTATTTTAGTCCCAAGAAAAAACTTCATAAGCAATAGATACAAAAGAAGAACAATTGCTAGAGTGAAAATAAGCCAAGAAAAGCTTTTACATATTTCAACAATTGTCTTATAAGCTGTTTATTCTTTCCTGGAAAGGAAGAAGAGAAGCTTTGTACTGTTTGATTTCAAGCCCTTAAATCTAAATTAGAGCAATAATGACAAAAGAAAAAGTGTACCCTTAACCCTTTAGAGTAGCACTCTAATGGTCGAAAACGAATTGAAACCGTTTGAGATAGCATCACATGTATGAAATCACACCTGTGTAATGGTGATTAACATCCGTGAAATCAGTGTCCGTTCATTTGTGACATTGATATAAATCTTTGCCACATCTCTGGCTGCATTGCTAGGAGCACCCATGGCCCAAGAGAGTAAACGCACATTGTTTTACTTTTGTTTCATCTGAACCATGTGGAGGAGGGCGGGGTCGGTGGCGTTGGGGCATGACGGAAGATCACAGGCATGGCATCGTGATCTAGTGGTTCAGAGCAACTCCTAGCACCAAGACTACATGGGTGAGACTCTTATCTCCACCTTAAGCAGTGGGCCCTTGGGCAAGATAATTAATCTCAGTGTTCTTCAGTTTCCTCTTCTTTAAAAAGGATAATAAGCATGGACCTTATTTTACAGGGTGGTTATGAGGATTAAATGAGTTAATGTTATTAAAGCATTTGACATAATGTCTCGCCCCTAATAAACACTGGATAAAAGTTTATTTAAAATATAGATAGATGTACACGTAAGTGGAGAATTGAGCAGCAGAGACATATTTCCTGGAAAAGCGATGCTTTCGGCTCTCCTTAAAGCACCTGCTGACTTCAAACCTGGATTCATCTGCCTGTTTCCATGTCTTACGAATCTATCCTGGAGCCTGTGATCAGGGATCTCTGAGTGCTGGCAGTAGCTTCACTTCCTTGCCTCTGACTGGGATCAAAAATTCAAATACTACATATGTTGGTAGCACAGTTGGGAGCGTCTTGTGTAAATCCATTAGTGTTACAGCATGAATCATATACTAACGTTTTGTCTTTCTGGAAGATCATCAGTTATGGTTTGTTCATCAAAATCACCATCAGCCTTAGAGCTACACAGCCAAGAATGAATTCTCATGTCCTTGACCTAAGTAGGATTTGATGGAGACCTAATTAAAAACGAGAGAAGTTGGACTAGATAATCCCGAAGGTCCCATTTATTAGCTTAACGACCAGTGGCTCCGTAAAACCAGCCTATGCAGCTCAAGGCAACTAAATGTCCTAAGTCTTTTCGTTCCCTTTCTGTGTGGATTTTTAGGGTGTTCTCAGAGGGGAGAAGCCCAGAGTTACAGCTCAGGAGGCCTGCCATGTCGTTCCCCACGCAGCTCTGATCACCTAGCCTCCATCAACAGCAGCAACGTACAACTGTTGCTTCCTGTCATTGGAACTGCATCTGCCAGAGGTGGAGAAGGAACAGGGAAGGGCACAAGCCAGGAGTCCAGGGCCTGCAAACACCTGTAGAATCTCAGTGGTCCCGGCACCGCACTCAGGTGGGGCCCCATGCTCAGAAGGGTCTCGCACTTGGTTCGATGCTCTGTTGTTGCCATATTCAAATTATTAATAATTGTCGAATGGCCACATTTTTATTTTGTACTGGGTCTGGCAAATGACGTAACTGAGCCCGAATTTGGGGAAACCCAGCCTCTTATAGAACCGTGCCTTTGTCTGTGAGTTCACCTTCATTGGTGAATTTGGTGTTATTTAAGTAGGATAAGTGACATACATAATCACAGGATACTGGATCTGGAAGTGACCTCAAAGCTCTGTGCCCTTGCCTTTAGGGAACGTGACCCCCTAAGAGAGAAAGAACGTGTTTTTTATTATTATTATTATTATTGTTTATTGATTCTGATAGAGTCTTTATGAAATAAGGCAATAGCACCACCCGTCGTTTACAGAGTTATGATTATATTTTAGTCATTACACATGTTGAAGCAAATATTTTATTTAGTTTTTTTAAAGTACTGCGGTGCTTCGGGTACAATAGGACATTGGGACAAATTACAACTCTTGGTATGCTAGATTTGAAGGTCCAAGTCCTGCTTGGATAACTTAAACTGCTTCTTAATTAAAAATGTGTTTACAATACCCATAATAGATTAATTCATTAAACCACTGCTATTAAAATCATTAAGGCTATTTCCTGTGTAGGTTTTACCTAGGGCTACTTACTCAGACGAGGAAATTGGGAGAGGTGGTAATAAAGCCTATCATTTATCACCAGGGATTTCTGGCACATTTCTGCCAATATCTTATTTTGTCGTCATGTCCATCTGTGTGAACACGGAAGCTGACTAGAGTCTAGTCTCAGAAAGCCGCATTGGCTAAATCCTCCTTTACAACAGAAGCTATACGTAGACATCCTCTCTGATGATGTAAAAAGAAAAAAAGATGTTTTTCCTTTGTTTGGAAGTTAAGTTCATTATTGAACGCAAAGTATTTCTGGGCAATTGAATAAAGAGAGTACATGTATTTTCATTTGCTCTGAAGCTGCTTCAAACAAGAATGTATTTGAGTAGTTCTGAATAATAAGGCAAATAAGTAGGCAGATTCTGGCCCCCCGGCAGCCAGCTGTGGGCCATGTTGGAAGAAAGGAGACCTGCCTGACAGCATTGTCCTGGCACCAAAGTGGGCACAGGCGGTGGCCCACGAAGACAAGCAAGTGACAGTGCTTGCCCGTTCTGTGTGTGTAGCACAGTCGTGGGAATTCAGAAACTCAGGCTCTAGGTGTCACTCGGGACACGGTCTCCCGTGTCAATGCTCGGACATAATGGTTTCCTCGTGCGTATTTGCCCTTGGGCCATAATCTCCTCGACGAGAGGCGAAGGTCTCTTTCACGGTGGACGGTCGATGCCGTCGCCCTGGCATAGGTGTTGAGAAACCGAAGGGTGGCACTGAACGCTTGCTGAGGGAACAAATGGATAATAATTATAACGTCAGCAGCCGCCCTACAAGGGACCCTGCTGTGTGTGTGCCTGGCGTTGGCTGAGGATTTGATGCGTTTTCTCGGTTTATGCTCGGGCTTCGAGACAGGTCCTACCATGGTCACTGTGGCACACCCAGCGGCTTGCCGCGATTTAGAATAAGCCTTCCTCTCAGGGCCCACGAATTAGAAAACAATTGGAAAAATGATTCCTCCCCTAAGAAGAGCAGCCCCGTGGACATGCGGCCAGGTGCGCGTGTCTGGGTTGAATGTTAGCATCCACGGACCCCCACGGCGCACTGGGCCTCATATTGTCCCCACTTTATTATGAGGACGCTGAGGTCGACAGGGCAAGTAACTTGTTTAAGGCCCATAACTGCTGCTTGTAGCTGTGTGGATTGTGGGAGTGACTTGTAAGATTTGCGAGATCCTGATGACTCCAGGACTCGCACCGGAAGCCCAATCTAGCGCTTAGCTGTTCACGGTGTCGTAGTGACGACACGGAACCGTTTTCAGAGCTTGCTCCAGTGTCACCTCAAGAGATGGGAGCTGACTGTGGCTTTCTGGCATCCCAGGGCCCCCATGATCATAACGACGGTGATTAATGATGATCCTGAATATTTGTGTACCACTTTACAGTTAAGTGTTTTTCCATGAAGGCAGTATAACAGTGGTTTAAAATCAGTAGGTTCTCACAAAAGTCCTTTGAGGTAGGCAGTGGAGGGGCCTTAGTAAGATGATGAGGATGAGAACAAAGACGTGACTGCCCAAGGCCAGGGCGGGCTGAGGGCGGTTTGAATCCAGGCTGCCACCCCAGGGCTCGCCCTGCCAGCGGCACCTGCCTGCTGTCCTGTGTGAGCTCTGCTCTGTCGCATCAGCTGCTGTCACCAAACCCACTGCTCCCAAACCTGACGGAGCGTCAGAACCATGGGAGAAGCTTTTTGAAACACAGCCCCCATCTGTGTGAGTGTGTGTGTGTGTGTGTGTGGCAGGGTAAGGTGTGTGCATTTTTAACAAGCATCCCAGGTGACCTTCGTTGTTGGTTTGCAGCCTGCCTGGCACTGTCCTCTCACCAGTGACTGCTGGAAATGCTTTTAAACTCTCGTGGTGACTTCAGGCTCCATGCCTATGCCACGCAATGTCTGATACCTTTATCTCCCGTCTGCCTACCTAGATCCCACCCACTGACAAGGACCGGCTTAAGTTTTTCGCGATTTGTTGCCAGCGCCATTATGGTTATTCCCATCCCCGCCTCCCCCTGACCTCCCCCTTCAGTATGTGAGTGCCCCTTGGGGGCTGGAGGGCGGCAGAACAGTGGGGGCCTGCTGTGTGTCAAGCCCCTGAGTCAGTGCTTTTCCACCTGTCGTCTGTGAACCATCACAGCGAGACGCCGAGGTAATGATTATCATCCCTGTTTTAAAGATGGGGTAAGTGAAGATACTTGGCCGAGGCCAGCACGCCTAGTAAAGTGCAGAGGCTCATCTGGCTTCAAGCTTCTGCCTTTCTGCTCAGTCTGCTGAGTGTTTCAGTCTGGATCTTATCTTACCAGCAAGATTTCCTTGATATAGAATAGAGAAACTTTGTCTTACATTATAAAAAAATCAGCCTTTACCACCTACTGTATAATCCACACGGTGAAATCACCTAGTTTTTGAAGAAATAAAAAAAACAAATGCCTCTCCTTTTCGGAATCATTTCCTAGCAAGCTTCAAAAAGGTGAATGGTATTGATGGAGACGTGACATTTATTTATTCGAGCTCTTCAATATCACAAGGAAATCCTGGGCAACATTCTATCCTCTTCTTTCTTTTAACTAAAACAAACAAACAGACAAACAAAAAAACATGAAATGTTGGAGCACATGAAATCCTTATGGATTCTCTTTTTCGAGCCATCCAATTTACAAGAGTTGATTGAACCTCGCAGAGATTTAATTAACCTGTTCCAGGTCACATATCTCATTAGTGATAAATTCAAGATGAGAGTCCAACTCCACGTTGCACTGACTTTTGGGATGACAGGTGAATTACTTCTTGGCCGCCCATTCATAAGCAAAATGCTCATATCCGAAATCAGTCTGGGGTCCAAACTTCTGGAGGGAAGAACGGTACCTTACCTTCGAGAACAAAGGCAGTCCCACAAGATTTGTTCGTAAGTATTTGTTGGTGGCCTGAGGCACTGTCTCGGTGACCAAAGGAATCCTATTGCTCCCTCCTAAATGCTGAGTGCTCTGGTGGCCCCCAAACACTGCCTGCTCTACTGTGATCCCACCCCTAGGAGTCTGGCACACTGGTCCGCCTTGTGGAGTTGAGTGAGATAACCTTCCCTGACCTCCAGCCTCCTTCCAGGGTGCACTTGGAAATTTTCGTTTCATAGCTAAGAAACCTAACCCTATTGTATTGCGTGTTAGGTCGGGTGAGGAAAATGGAGAAAGCATAGTTGTCATTTAAATATTGATTTTTCAACTGTTTAACATAGAAATGTTCCCTTTTAACCATTTTTTAAAATTACGGTACTAATAAAAAAAAATGAGGTGTTTTTTTTTTTTTTTTACTCCAATTTCATTTTCTAACTTGCTCGACAAATATTTATTAAGCACCTCCTGTGCAAACACTGTCCCGGCTACTGGTGATCTGGTGGTAAACAGACACAATCAAGACCCTCGTTGGACTTCCATTTGAGTAGGGGAGAGAGAGAATAATAAACAAATACGCAATAGGTCAGTGTTCTAAATAACGCATTATAAAGAACGACACGCAATGGGAAGAAACTAGAAGTTGAAAGGGAGTGCTATTTTGGGTCTGATGGCCAGAGAATGTCTCTCGGGGTGGCGGGGTGTGGGGGGTTGGCATTGGAGCAGAGACCTTCAGAGATCTGGGGGGAAGAGGGAGGAGCAGAATGTGGTCGCTTCTGGAGCGGGAGCACTCCGCTGCGTCTGAGGAGAGGCAAGCGTGTTGGAGGGGCCTGGAGTGCCCTGACTGGGCAGGAGAGTAGGGGCAGGTAGTCAGGTCCTCTGTGGCCTTATGGCCTGGGAAGGAGTCCCAGTATCATCTTGGGTATTATTGGCTGTGAATTATCTGGCATATGATGTAAAAGTTGGAAAGAAGAGACAATAGAGCTAAGAGCGGAAGCGGAAAGACTTTGGAGAGGCTTCCCGGAAGTATCAAATTTAGTTCATGTGTCAGTTATTAAAAAAATATATATATTTAATTGCTAGTCCCATGAGGGCCAATGCTTAATTAAGAGGAGGGAGAGAATGACCTCTGGCCTTCAGTTTTTTATGCAAATGGGAGGAATTAGCTAGATTCATTCATCTGTTCAGAAACTTTCATTTAGCATCCCAGATGCTGTGCTATGCCATGCACTGGGACTGAAAAAGATGAAAAGACACTAAGTCTCACCCTCCAGGACTTATGCAAAGGGCAGTAGTAGAAGAACGCGCAGGGCGCAGAGGCACAGCGGAGGATGAGCAGAGGATGGCATGCTGAACTTCGCCTGGCTCTGCGGAGCGGATGCCCCCTGAGCTGGGCCTTAAGGAGAAAACTTAAAGAACAAGCACTTGCGAAGAAACGGAGAGCGTGAAGCAGCATGAGTGGTTACTCTACACTCCTGGACTTCAAGTCAAGAAGGAGAGCGGACGAGGAAAATGCTGGAGCGGCGGGCAGAGACCGGATGATGAGCTCGTGGGTCTCCCCCACGACTTCCGGTGCTATCTCAATCTGTAAATGCTTTTCTAACTCTCTAGGACTTGATGATTACGTGAATCTATTTTCCTTTACCCACTAATGTTTGGTATAAACATCACAAGCCCCTGTTTATTTTTATATCCATCTTTTTTTTAAGTTCCCCGGTTCTCCAACTTTAAAGAATAACCATGAAAGCCTCTTTTCTCGCATAGACGTTGCAAGTCTCCTGTGGCTTTTAAAGATGACTTTCGTTAAATTAGCAGAACCTACAGGAGCTCTTGTGAATTTCCTGCTTCCAGGCTTGCTTCTGGAGTCTTCTTCACACCAAATATAGGTGCGGTTGCTTGGATTTGCCAATTTAAAGTTAAAGCGAGTGTCCGGTCTGGTGTGGCATGTTATGGAGAGTCGGAGGTCTGTAATTTCCACAGTGAAACGAATAAGACTTCTTGATCAATTTTTTTTCAGAGGGTTTTTGGGCCATAGTTACTTAAAAAGGATACCCTTGAAAAGAGGTCCCATATGGATCTGGATTTACTCATTCATAAGCATTTATTGGTGACCTCCTTTACTCGAGATTGCCTACCAGGTACTGGAGACACAAAAATAAATGATAAAATCCTTTCTTTGAAAGAACTCACAACTATTAATTCTTCTTATAATTCTTAGAAGAAATCTTAGAATTCTCTGACTGTCGTCTACGCACAGAATGGTCAATGGTTAAAGGTTTTATAGAATTTCATTAAAAATAGTTGACCCGTGATTATGCATCAACTCAGCCTCCTATGGAAAGCTGGATTTCTCTGCCTGACATACTGACGAGAGCAAAGGGGGAAGATGTCAGAAGAGAAGAACTAATTCATGCGGCACTTGAGAAGCTCCACTGAACAGCTGCATTGTGGCACTTACCCTTTTTGTCACAAGGAGTTGTTTTTTGGAATCCTCAGATATCTGTGGTCGCCCAAGGGCTCTTCAAATGTCACCAGGGCAACAACAAAGTAACACACATGAAGCAGCCCCTCTGTGGCGTTCTGTATGGAAAGCACTGAATTAAATTATTGCATAACGAATCATCTGCATATGAAAGGCACTGAACTGTTGGAGAACCCAACTGAAAACAATGCTGAATTTGATTCCTGTCTCCACTGATAACTTACTGGCACCCTCAAAAATCTCCCTGTGACCCGAGTCCCCTATGTGGAATGTGAGAAATATTAATACAGTACTTCTGACCTAAAGGGATTGAGAGCTAAATTGGGGAGATTGTTGAGATGGTTAGAGGAAAACGGCCATCTGTCCTTGAACCCCATCCCTATTACCCTTTCTTGGTCAACCTTTCAAAAAGATTAAGGAATTTCCCAGTCTGCTCGAAACCATTGCTCCCCACCATGGAGATCCCAGCAAACTCGACAAACTCTACATTGACTGAGTCCTTACCAAGTGCCAGAGCCTGTGCTAAGTACATCACGTGCATCATTCTGTTTCGTCCTAATGACCTGTAGTGTCAATATAATTAGCGTTCTCATTTTGTAATGAAGACATTTAGACTCGAAAATGTGTGTGACCCTTGGCGTGGGTTCACAAAGCAAAGGAGGATTCTGAAGCAGAGATTGGAACCAGGTGACCTGTGTCAGGAGCCCCTGAACCTCTGTACACATCGGTTTAGAGGGAACTGTATGTCACGTCGCATCCTCCTTCACTGTGATACCTGGCTACGCCTTAATCTAGATACCATAGGTAGAAATCTTTACAGTATGGAAGTTTTTTCTACAGACTAAGTATATTAACGCAAGAAAGCCTGTGGAGAGACAGTATATGAAAAATAAACAACATGCGATATTTTAGGCATGATTAAACCAAAATAAGACAGATTTTGAAGTGTACTGAAATTCTTACATTTAAGTGATATTGTCATTAGTAACCCACCCTTTTATCCCAACAATGCTTGAAACTCTTCTCAGGAATTGCCAGGTCTTACTCCTTTTAGGCTGCATGTCAATTTTGGGTTCACTGATCACCTTCCTTTCATCAGAGTTGACCGTGAAACACTTAAGTATTTTAAAGAACAAATTCATTCTCAAAGTGGAAAAAAAAAAAAAAAATGGCACCACTAGCATGTACTTGAAAGGACAGATTTTCTCCTATTTAAAAATGTTATTTATTTCTAATTCTAAAATTAACATGGTGATTATAA
Organism: Pteropus medius; assembly: GCF_902729225.1. Taxonomy (NCBI): domain Eukaryota; kingdom Metazoa; phylum Chordata; class Mammalia; order Chiroptera; family Pteropodidae; genus Pteropus; species Pteropus medius. The sequence continues at coordinate 5,249,450 of NW_024344437.1, forward strand.
AACTAACATGTTGATTATAAAACTAACAAGTTGATTATAAAAAAGCACCCAAAGATAATCACTACATACTTCTAAAGTATACTCGAAAGAGCATCTTGAAAATGTTTCAAGCAGGCCAGCCAGCATTTTAAAAAATGAATGTGGCCTCCCAAGAGAATTCCTTTAATGGAGACAGCAGACACGTGGCTAGTACAGGTATTTTTAAATGGTAACATTGCTTTATAACCACACATTGTAAGACTGAAGCACTATTTGTGATAATATACAATTATTTCTTAGATGCGCCATTTTGTTTCATAGAAAATTATAATAGCTACCACAACTTTTGAGTGCCAGCCATGTTCCAGGCACACAAGTTACTGTATTAATACTTAAAAAAGGCCTAGCAAGGGCAGTATAATACTCATTTTTCATGGATACCACTAAAGCTCATAGAAACTTGGGAATTAAGCAAAGTCTCATGTTCAGGGCTGTCTCCCCTGAAGGCTCATGTGCTCAGCCATAGAGCATCCCTGGTGGGAGAGAAGACAGCTATTTCTGCTTAGATGGAGACTAAACATACAAATTAAATCATGCACATCACCACTCAAGGGTTAAAAGACGGCTAGAACTGCGGTGAGACATATTCTCGTTACCTTTGGGCTGATCTAAAATCCATCGTGACCCAGCAGTGCTGAAGGGGACCTCGGTTCTTTTCGCCGATGCGGTAAAGAATCACAGCTCAGCGAGATTTACAGAAAGTAAGATTTATTAAAGGACGTTTTAAGGGAGAAGCGGGTCACGCCTAAAAAAGGGCTATAACCGGATGGAAACAGAAAGTATAATATTAAAGCGCACTCCAAGGGAGGGGCGGGTTACAGCGAAGAGGGCTGTCACCTTGTGAAAGTGGGGAGGTCTGTATTATATCTGGGCCGTGATGGGAGGTTACAAAGATGGTGCTAAAATGATTGACACGTGAAGTCATTTTGATTGACATTTGGCTGGTACATAACTCCCTGCCTACTGCGCCTACGGTTACCCAGAATTCAGTCTGTTATAATTAGATTCATAAACTTTTGGGTATAGGCACGATATTATAATGATGTTATAATGAGGCTAGGTCACAGGGAGGTTAGCGTGAGACTGACTGCGCACACGCTCACGGCCAGATTCAACCAGCTATTGGTTTATGGTCCTTCATTCCTCTGTCTCTCAGGATGCGGGGGTGATTTATAACTATAAAATGTGTGTTTCGGGGAGGTCTTTGGGCAAGGCCTTTATTCCTTCCTCCTCTGTTGGTCATATCTTCCTAACTACCTAACATTCTTAAATTACTAAATAAGATAACCTATCTGAAAGCATTTAGACAAAGTCATGTAATTAATTCTCAAATTTCAATACAAAAGAAATCACCTGAGGTGCTTTTTCAATATACGTAATCTGGGACCCACCAGTTAGAAAATCAGGTTGAACAGATGAGGATTCAGGAACCTGCATTTTTAAGACACTCTCCAGAGAACTGTGAGGCTGTTGATCTGAGACCCACCTGGAAACTCTCATTTTATCACACAGGACATGCTCTAAATATGGTTTCCTTTACTTTTCCTAAATGTCCGAGTACAGGAAAAAAACCAAAGACGACAGCATAAAACGAGAGCTCCGTTCACAGGGCGCTGTGTCTGGTTTACGTTATTTTATTGAAATACACCAAAACAAAATCCTGTTTCAAATTTCGCCTCTTACGTCGATGTCCTCTTTGTAAAACTCTAGTGTACAAAAGTGGTGTCGGAGTGGGCGAAGACGGTTGTCACCGAAGCTCTGGTTTGCTAAAGCTCTTCGAGACGCTCCCAGCAAAGGAGCAGCCAAAGCTATGCCAGGAGGGCCACGAGGATTTCCTGTTTATTCGTTTTACCTATTTCAAGTGATTTTCTACATCCTGTGATTTTTACAGTTGTCCTGAAAGGGAGTTTTTATATTTAACCCCATTGAAACGTAGCGCTTGTGTTTTTGAGGAGAAGTGGGGCTAAGTCTCCTTTGCGCTTTTCACGAGTTCATGAATTATATGCTTTCAACTTCATGTTTCCCGGGGCCGATAATAGAGACATTCTTACGCTTCACAGGACTGGCGATGAATTTCTGAGGTTTATAAGTTATGTGTCAGACAGTTCAGCCAGTGGCGTATGCATTTTTTGGCCTTTTTTTCCTCCTTCCTGTTCTGTCTTTTGGGCGTGTAACATTTGGAAAGTTTAATCCAGCCCGTAATAGGGTAAGGGAAGGGGATTAAAATTACCATTCTTTAAAGTACCTCATATAAAAAAGGTTTTGTGAAGAAAGGGATTTAAAATCTTAGGTTATGCTAAGATGTTATGCTCATTTTTTTTTTTTTTATCGATTTTCTTTCCTCTCTACGTAAAGAATAATCAGGCGGTATCTGTGGACATAACTGTTTGTCGAAGACAGTAAGCAGAGCGTCTGGGGAAGGCCCTCATTTCATTTTCTTCGGGAGCCGCCAAGGCCTGATACGTCAGCCGTTTCAGGGATAGATGAAGGCTAGAGATGAGTTCATTCTCACCTTCGCTATCCAGCATCGGGAGGAAGCAGTGCTGGTTGTGCTAAAAGCAAAGTTTTGCCCATGATGTTTTTAGAGAGAATGACAAGTGGCCTATGAGATCAAGCAAACTAATGAGGATTTTTTTTTTGATGTGTAGGTTCAGAATTTTCAGTTTACTTCTTAAAGAAAGAGATAAAAAATATATAATATACCCTACCTATATGTTTTTGATATATAAGGAAGAAAAAAAATAATGGCAGCAAAACAGACCCAGGGCCAGTAGGAATGGCATTGATTGCGTAGACCAGAGAAGCAGCACCCCATTCCAGAAGGAAAGGTGTTAAGGATACGTTTGACAGATGTGGAAGATCAGTGTATGATGATCAATCTCCAAGTATTTATTATTAGCTTAAATGTTGTCAAAAAACATAACCATTTTAAAAGATGGAAATAGAGGTTTTGTTTTAAAAAATTTAGGTAATCCAAATATCTTAATCTCTTGAAAACATGCACATTTTAAAAATCACATATCATATCTCTTTATTAACACTGAGTAAAAATAGAACGCAGTGAGGTCGATGGAAGATAGGAAGGCGATGAAACACTAAATATCCCTTTCCTTGAATAATCTACATGAGTATTTTCAAGATGTGTTTGTGAGCGAGTTGCGAAGAATTTAAAAAAAAAAAATAGAAAAACAGTCTTGCCAACTCCTTTGACTCGAAGCTCAAATTCCAATTCTCTATTCTCATCGGCTTCTGGTTCTGTGTTCGATGTGGCTGGGTCATAAAGATACACCTTTACAAAATCTATTTAAAACTTTTAATTCTGGAGAAAATGTACGCAGCTTCTCAGGCATCAGCCCTCACCCTAGGCATAAGGAGCTTTTGTTATGCAGGGCCCGAGGAACGCCCGCCTGGGGAAAAGCCAGTTAATGGATTCAGACAGATGGATTCTGATGAGAGTCTGTACTGTTCACACCCCTTTAGCAAATGTTTTCAAATATTCTCAAGTAACACACTTAGCTCAAAAACAAATATGGATTTGCTTACTTTAGAGTCAATAGTAATTATTATCATTAGTAATATATAAAAATATCTGTTCTGTTTGTGCATATTAGCGTGCTCAATTCCTATGTCATATTATATCTCTAGACCTTTAGCTGCCTCGTACATACAGAGAAAACACACTTTGAATTTAAAACAGGCTTTGGCAGAAAATTATTTCAGCTGTTGTGAAATATTGCACTTTTTTAAGTCCTCCCCACCAAAGTCAGAGTGACTGTCAGCTGTGGAAATAGACTTATGAAATTCCCAAGAGGATGCAAGTCGATCCTGTCGTTAATTTTTTTTTTTTTTTTCTCAATAGAGTCTGTGAAACCAGACCAAAGGGAATAACATTGGAATAGAAATCAGACTGGCCCAAGAAGCAAGTGGGCATTGCTTACGGGAGCCATTTTGTGGAGTCCAGTGGTCTCTCCATGAGCGCGAGGTACATCTCTGGCCATGCTTTTTGCCAAACGCCATTCTTTCCCGGCATTAATTTAATTGAACGCTGGAGAATCAAGTTTAAAGTATAGGAACATGAGAAAGCAGGAGATTAGAGATAGAGCTGTGAAGTGTAAGTATATATATTAATATATCGAGCGCTCTTTTTGGCCAGGCACTTTGCTGGATGTTGTGGGCGTTGCTGAAAAACAGGAGATCTCATAAAACGTGCAGAGTAGGACAGGGATGGACCTCACGCAACGTGTCACACATTTAACTATTGGGTTAATGATTTAATTGCCATCGTGGAAAGTGCTACCTACATAGATGAAGGAATAACATGTGAGCTAAGTTCTAGAGTGCAGTATAAATTCCTTAGGAGGAAGGATTAGGAAAAGCATTGAAGGCGGTGGGAACAGCAGGTGCTGAAGCTCAGAATCGAGAGAGCATGTAAGTCAGAGCAGAGAGGGGAACTCAGGGGGTGGGGCTGGAGCACGGAGAATCAGTAGGGGACAAAGCTCGTGGGTGTCATTCACACAGCGTGGGCGTCATTCGCACGGCGTTGCCCGTTTGCGGGCGGACCCTCTTCACGTGATATTCTTTCTTACATGCACTGAGGTGGCCCTGGTTGGTGCTACTCGTGGTCTGGCTGAAAGAAAACATATTAGGATTCCGAATTTATTCTCTTATTCCATCACGGTCTTCCCCGCATCTCTCTCTCCATCTCTAAGTTTCTAAAAATGAGTGTTTTTTGTCTCATCAGAAATTTATACCACTGCTTGTTCATAATGGCTTGGCAACTTTAACTAATTTAATGTCTCCAGTGGCTTCGTATAGCTTCAAAAACTGGAATATTAGTTCAAATCAGTAGAAATGTGAACTATATTACATTAGCATAGCGTATATCGATTTGGGTTTGTATCGATTTAGGTTTTAAATATGGCAGTCTCTTCTTTTTCTCTTATGGAAGGCCTGGTTTAGAAAGGGGGAAATAAATCAACTCCGTGTACCAAAATAGAAGGCTTTCCAGATCCTATTTCTGAATAGCTGGATAATGTGTCTGCAGCTTTTACATCACATCTGCTTGAGCAACAGCTGTTATGTCATTCCTAAACTCTAGCATTTGTTCATATTTTAAGATGTTCAACATTTTTATGAGCAGATACAAGTTTTCAAGTCTTATTTGAGAAAACATGCCAAGTTGCAAAACATAATTTCTGGTTCATTTCTTAGGAAATGAAAATATGAGCTACGTTTTCTAATGTACTTCTGGCGGTTAAACTTCTCAGCCAAACTATGTGGAGAACAGCGTAAACAACAGAGGTTGGGCTCCTTCTGCCTGTAGGATAAGCATTTACCAATTGCATTGTTTCGAAGACTCGTGTTACTAAGACTTTGGGCTGTATATTTGAACATTTTTTACATGATGAAGAAATAGAAGCTATTCTTGTCAATTATCATTATTAGACTTGAGAAGTTATATAAGTGAAGATGTTAGATACAATGGTGAGTAGTAATGTGAAATTGGAAAATAAAGTTAATTTCAGAGTGAGATGCAATGTCTGTTAGGCAGTTGCACACACGTTCATCTCAACAGTGTGATTAATGAGTGGTGAATTGATAGTATCTGCCAAACACCTACTTTGCTCAGAACATTCTTTTGTTCGCAGGTCATAGCAGAATTAAAAAAAAAAAAAAAAGGATAGAACACAGTCTCTTCTTTGTAATTGAATAAAAATGTAACCTGATGCACAAAATATGTATCTTTGATGATACCAAAAAATACAAATTAATGCTCTAGATAATTGAGTCTATACATGCTGAAAGAATAGACAGAAAACCAGATTCCTATCAGCAAGGATCATTTAGAGGGCCTCAGAGAAGAGGCTGAACTTGGCTTGGCTGGGGAGGGAGAGAAGTAACGTGACCGATGCTTGCGATGAGGTCTAGGGAGCAGGGGAACACGGGTTCTGTGTCTGCTGCTGCCATCGCCCAGACGTAGGGCTTCTACACAGAGCATACTAGCAGGTCTTGCGATTATAAAAGACACAGATTCCAGTCTCAAAAACTCGATTCCTGGGAATAAGATAGATGGGAATAACGCACCAGCGCAGGCTAGTATTAGAGAAGGACAGCGACTCTGGTGCCTTCACACCTGGGTTTGAATTCAGCTACCTGACAGCTGACCATTTTGCTCAGTGTTCCGTGGAGTATCGCGGAAAGCCAAAGAATTAGATGAAGATGGGAATTTGGACTCACAGGTTGTGGAATGTTCTCCAGAACAGGTGACTCTCAACGATGAATTTTGAAGAGTAAGTAGAAATTCACCAAAGGCTGAGGAGGAGGGAAGGAGGCCGTGGCAAGGATCAGTGGCATACGCAAAGACATTTAACATGAAGCCATTGCTAGTTGGAAGCGGAGGGTCTCAGATTACTGGCCACAAATCAGGATGCCTAAAAAACATACAAATGGAAATAGTCAATTGGCTTCTACTTAATGGGTTCATGTGAACGTTTACTTAATAAAGTAAGCATTTATTCGTGTTACGTCATGGTGAAATTTCCTACTGGGGTAGCAAATTCTTCATTCTAAATGCCACCTTTAAAAAAAAAAAATCAAGGGCAATGCCTCATGATAAATTTTAAATAATCTTTCCAACGACATTTTAAATTACACTTATTTTTACTGGATGCTTATACAATTCTTACTTATTCATGTCCTTCAATAACATACAGTGTTTTGAAAAGATCCAGCAGCAAAGTTAGCCATTTTGCTAAGAGATTAAAAGGAAATTATGAGTTTGGTTTCAAAAATTCAGTTCCTTTAACTAGAATCTCAACATTTGGGAACTCACTACAATTGGCTAAGAGAGAACTAAAAAACATGTTATTACCTAAGAAAAAACTTCCAGTAGAATTCTAATGAATCTGGCTGAACAAATGGATCACTCTTCATGGAATTCGTGTTTATTATTACAAATTTTTTGTTACTTTGATCTAAATGAGATGTTCCACAGTAAAATTTACCTCTTAGTCCAATAACAGGTATTCCCATACTTATCCAGCAGAGTTTTTGTTTGTTTGGATTTGCAGAAGAAAGCTATGTTGCCACATGTCTACTCAAATAAATTAAAGTTGCCTTCTAAACTGACTCATTTGGAAAGAACAAGTCCACATAGCAGAAGTATAACATATCTCAGAAAGTATGCACGCCAAAAAGACTGAAACGAACAGATTTCTCATTTTGTTCTTGTTTTAATGATGACACCTCTTGACCTTTACCTGCACCCCGAGTCAAGCATAAATGCCAAAGTGTAGAATCATAGAAAATTGGAGGGTGGGGGAAGGGTGGGGGGGAGGAGCAGAAAGTCATAATGCAGTTTCTCAAGACAGACATTTCAGAGGAAAATGCCCCTGACGAGGGAATTCCAACTTGAAAGACTATCTTCCCCAGCTAGGTGGCATCTAGAACCTATGATTGCCATTCAGAGAAAAAGAAAAAGGAAAAAAGGAACATAGTATTTTCACCTTAGTATAGCACGAGTTGGTTCTCTTTAATAAATGTGCGGGTTTAAATATGGAACCTCAGATTTGATAGTCCAAAGCAAAGGAAACCCTAAGACAAACAGTATAATATTCAGTTGATTAGTTGTAATTGTAGCTTTTATGTATATTTTATAAAGCAAACATGGGTATTTCATGCAATGCTTCAAGCACAACTTTTTAAAGAAAAAGAGTAACTATTCTGATTCTGTAGCATTATTTTTTTACTGCCTCATTGCCTTCTGGACATCTTACTGGGTTTCATTAAAAAAAGAAAAAAACAAACCAACTATATATATGTGTATGTATGTGTGTATATATATATATATATATATATATATATATATATATACACATACATACACATATATATTCCTAAATGAATAACGTCAGACTGGAAGTGATGGACCATCTAAAAAATATTACAATTAAAATTTGCAGCTTATGAGACACTTTTATTATCTAATTTAATACTCAAAATCATAGTATGAGGTAGACGGCGCCTATCTTTATTTTACAAATAAGGAAACAAGCTCAGACGGGTTAAGTAGGCTGCCCCAGACGACAGCTAATGAAGTCATTTAGTTGGGATTTGGACCCAGACTGTCCCTAAATTCCATATGCTTCCCGCAACGTCCTGCTGCCTCTGGAAGTTTCACACACAATGAGTAGAAGCTGAAAAGATTAGCTCCAGTATATTGAATTGTATGCAAGGTAAAGTAAGCAAGCATTCTGTTTTTGAAAGGTTTAGAATATTAATATTTCATGAATGCTGACATTCGTTTGGTTTATTATTCTTTATAAATACGAAAGAAGAAGAACCAGCAATGCAAGTTTAAATCACAAGAGATCTGGCAGCATTTTATTAACCTGCCCAGCTAGGTTCCCTGCGGTGGTGGTGTTCCTGCTGTTTATCGGTCCACGCAGATGTACTGAATGACAGCTGAGACACGTGTAACTTTCCCTGAGGAAAAGGCCGGGGGGCAGGGTGCAAAGCGTTCTATCGTAATCCAGAAAAATATTTTTAAAAATATATCTCCTTTTGCAATTTCATAGTGATTTCCTTTCCTGTAATCTTATTGTTAACTGCTTTATACCGGGAAGAACCAACAGCATCCAAGGGTGTCGGCGGCATGCTCTCCCAAGAACTGAGTGAGCGACAGCTGCCCGCTGCCACCGAGACTTCCAGATGAAAAGAGCGGACATGGCCCCACTCAGTGCATCCCTCTGCTCCTACCTGTCCACGGTCTAGGAAGCGAAAGGCCTGTATTAGTCTGTAGTGTTTATATAGGTCCCCTTCTTCCTCCAGGGGACCATAATGTCAGTGGACCCTACGTGGACGTTCTAAAAATAGTAATCCAAAGTAGATCATTTATAATACTTGTCATTTACTAGAAATGTGACTGTGTGTGGAGGAAAAACACGGAACGTAGGAATAGTCTGGCCAGGGCTTACGAGCACGTATTGTCCTCACACCCAGTCCCCCCACTTGGAATGTAACCTTTGGCTCAGACTCTTCCTGCCCATCCATTTCCAGTGGAGAACATCGATCTCTCCTTACGGCTGCGTTTTCTGCTATGATTTGCACACTCTGAAAAACTCAAATTATAAAGAAACTTTGGCAAACATCCTGAGTGAGACTGGGAAACCCTAAATGCAGGACAGTGGCTGCCGATTACCATAAGCTGCCCAGCAGTGCCGCTCGGGGCCCTGGATCAGCGGGTTTGAAGGAAGGGATGGTTGAACACACCTGTCCTCCCTGATCTTCTCCCCTTGCGACCCGCCGTTTCCGCACTGGCTCAGCCTGTGCTTTGTGAATGTGGACACCAGCTTCTCTCCTCTGCCTCCTTTCATTCGTCAGGTGTCTCCCTGCAGAGAGCTGGGAGACACACAACACCCGTTCTTACTATCACTCCTATTGTGAAGACTCCAACCTCTCTTCCTCCAGCTCAGAGGCTTCCTCTAGGGTGCCAGTCTATTTTGCCCGAACCCACTAATTTCACGTCAAGCTCATTAAGAGTTCAGTGAAGGAAGAATAAGCCTATGATCCCAGAAGGGGTCGTGGAGGGCGGGGCTTGAGCTCACTGTCATGTTGGACTCTTCTGTCTCAGAACTGCCCAGGTGGAGCTTTTATATTAAGAAAATGTATTAAATTTTTTGAATTTAACACTATGCTTAATATACATCCAGTGGTTCCCATCAAATTAAATTGCTCATAAGGTCAGAATTAACTTCTCAGAAAGCTGTGCTTGTTAGAGAATCATAGAATTAAGTATTTGGGGAAAGAACCTGGTAAGAGGCAAGGTGACCGTCATTAGATGCTTGGTGGCCTTGCAGACCCCAGAGCTGGGGAGTGGCTTGCAGCTTCCTGGGCCACCATCCAGCACCATACGGATGGAAATGGGTAATCCTACAAGACAAACAATGTGTTACCAAGACATTTGACTGAGAATTAGACAATAAATAAATGGATCATTGATGGAGTCTGAGCGGAACTCCTTCAAGAAATGCAGATATACATATCGACAGATGCTTTTTCAACATCAAAATACATGTACATACTAAACTCTGTTCTCGAGTCCATTTCCGGCATGTCAGCAGCCTCCCGCTCTAATTTCTCCATGCACTGTGCATTACATATGTATTCAGGAAGATTGTAGTTAGAATAATCGAAGGAAGAAATAAACAACAGCTAATGGAAAAATGGACTAACCCTAGAGAGGCAGTGCTGATCGCTACAGGAGGAGACGGTGGTGGTTTCATTGTTCTTCCTCTGAATTCTATCGACAGGGTGGAATTTGCAAGGTCTCCTGAAGCACACGCTACTCTAAAACTCCATGTAGACTAGGACTATTGTCACTCCAGATATAGTCTCTTTGTGTTGATTCCAATGAGGGAATGAGTCGATGGCACTCTGCCCAGAAAGTTTTGTAAAGAATAAAAAATTATTTTTAACTATAAAAAAGCACCATGATTGATCTTTCACCAGTCATTGTTTGAAATATTTGATTGTAAATGAAAAATATGTGGTAGTTTGTGACCGAGAAGGGTCACATTTTTACGTCACCTCCCCAGAGGAAGAAGCGATAGGTGTGGTGTGAGCACAAAAAAGATTAACATAAAATCTGAAGCCCTAATACAGATCCCAGGTGTTAATAGATACATTCAGGGTCTACTTCTAAGGTACAGATGGCGAGAATATATGCCAACTTCTAACGTGGATCAGAAGCCCTCCCCAAATTGCTGGTAGCCCACTTGGGTGACACCACCTGCCTGCCTACTTCCTTAGAACCCTGTGCTTTGATATATCCTAATACTTACTAGAGGGTGTTATAATTGTGACTTGTGTGTCTCCCTGGTGCAGGGGGGGGTCTCCATCTTTCATTTCTTTATGCCCAGTACTTAGCGTCGTGCATGGCACATAGTAGCTACTTGCTAATGATAAGTAAATATTTGTTGAATTAATAAATATTGCCATAAAATATTTAAAAATATTAAAATACATACAACATGGATGTGTTCTGCCAGTGAGGACTTTCACTGCTGGTTTGCTCTCCACTCGATGAGGTGAATTTCATGTCGTTGATCAAGGAGGTGTATGTTTACTCTGTGTGAGATGTTCTGCTAATTACCGTGGAGCACTCAGACAGAGAAAAGGTGAAACTGCACCTAACCCCAATTTTATCCCCAGGCTTGGGTGGAACATTCCTCTTTAACTGGCCCTAAGTGATCATCTGTCAACTCTTTGAGGGCTTAGTGACTGGCATACGGTAGGTGCTCCTTAAATGTCTGGTGAAGGAATGGATAAATGAACCTACCTGGAACTTGTCAATTTTACATCGAAAGCTTGGAGTTAATAGCTGTCGGTGTCCTAATGGAATCATTTAAGCTTTCAGGGGCTATTTTTCTCAGCCAACTGTGCTCTGCATTCTTAATATTTAACTACAGTATAAGATCTTTGAAGGCAGGTACCAACTACATCGATCTAGTTCATTGTATTATTCTCAATCTCAAACGCGTAGTAGATGATCAATAAATATATGCAGAATAAATGAAGTTTTATATTTCGCTTTTTGTCTTTGTAGAGGAGATGCCAAAAGTAAATAAATAGCTGTGATAGAAAACAGAATCAAAGAGAAATAAAAATAGATATATTTGGAGGGACTCACTTGTGGTCAGGATCATGTCCTATTGTGGAGGTACATATTTTTATAAATAAAATAAATAAATTTTAATAACAGTTTAGATAGATCTTGAAGAGATGGGTAGAATTTGAACAGCTGTATATGTCCAGGAGAGCATTTACTTTTACTTTTTTTTAAAAAACTCATTCTTCAAAGTTACAGAATTCTTATCTTATGTCTGCAGGGGAAATCAAGTATTTTTGAACTTACTCTTTTTAAATTGCATGGAATGTTGATAATGTTTTAAGATTTAAAAGGGAAAGTTTCAGAATTTAATTATGTAAAATTAATGTTCAGCACTAAAATACACTCCTACAAGAATTTAAACTATTTCGATACCAATAATAGACTGTAGCTCTTTTTTTTTTTTTTTTTAGAACTAAAGGCCATCTAAATCAACAAGATCTTAAAGAAAAATCACTTTACTTTTAGTGATAAATCATATTAAGATATGATGTAAGCAAGAGAGAAACAGTCAAAGCAGTGCCTGAAACATCCGCCTAATCATGTGTGATGTCTGTGGCCCAGCAAGATCAAAAATGCAGAATTAAAGGCCCTCAGCCTGCGCTGTATCTGTAGGTAGCAGATTTCACGACCTGCGAAAGTCCCCCAAACTCATCTTCCTTGATGATAAAAAGAGGGAGTAATATTAAGGCAGCCCTTCTTGAAACTTTAATATGCCGCTAATCACCTGTGAATCTTGTTCAAATGCAGATTCTGGGGCAAGGCTGCATTTGAGACTGCATTTCCGGCAAGCTCCCTGGGTGGTTCCCACGCTGCTGGGTACCCACCCCACTTTGAGTAGCAAAGATTGGACATCTTTTGAGGTTTCCTGCTGCCCCAAGATTCTAGGTGAGCTTTCTAGATTTCTAGCGTGGAAACTATCCAGACCTGGAATGATGGTCCAACAACAAAACACTTCCGGAAGTTCTCATCAAAGGTGCAGAGCTACTCGTTACCACTTCGACTTAAAGGCATAAACATCCCTGGATGCCTGTGGCATGTGGTGCACCTCTTGCCCTTTACCCCACCCCGCTAACCCCCCGCCCCGACGAGTGTGAGAACATAGTCGTAGTTAAATAACAGCACATAATATCACGTGCCTTGTGTGAATTGAGGCTCTTTTAGGAATTTGGCCAGCAGTTATTGTATTGTCTGCCAATCAAAAATTCCAATAATTTATTGAGTCTTACTATGTACCAGAGACTGTATAATGCAACATATGTGTCATTATCCTGTATTTTGCAGGTGAGGACACTGAGGCTAAATGCGAAGTCTTTAAGAGTAGTCAAGATTCGAACCTGAGTCTTGCTGTCTCTCTAGCTTTGTTCTTTCTCCTACTCCACAGTGTCTCTCTGAGGCATAAGACTGGATCAAGAAGGAGGGTCAAAGATGTGCATGGCTTATTGTGGGCTTCAAGGAGTTTTAAATTAGAGCAGTAAGAGATGACATAAAGCAGCTAAAATTGAAATGCCTGATGAGTATTTCGGAAATAAGTCTCACAGGAGGACAAAGGATGGAGGAGGCCATCTGTGCAAGAAGGGCCTGGAGAGGCTTCTCAGAGAAGGGGACGTTGTGTCAGATCTTGAAAACTGAGTAGGAATCGAAGGAGCAGAGGAGAGTTTCTTAGGTGATGGGGACGGGGTGAAGCCTCTTCCTTCCAAGCACAAAAAATGTCAAGTCTTTTTCACATGGCAAGAAGGGAGTCGACTATGACAGGTCTTTCATGCCAGACCAAAGAATTTGGATCTCATCCTTTAATCAGCATAGGACCTCTCAGTGTTTATAAATTATATGTCAGCACTATGCTTTAGCAGACTACTCTGGCAAGTAGATATGTGAAAAACTGGAGCTGACGAGTCAAGAGACAGGAATGTAGGAGGTTAGTGTCCTCCTCTGTACAATGAGGAAAAAGTTACTACCTCATGGGCTCGCTTGGGGAATTAGATGAGGTACACACGGAGAGCACTCGGAATGGCACGTGGTGTTCAAAAACACGAGCTATCGTTACTTCGGTATTCTAGGTGCGAAGGTGAACAAATGAGGCCGAATCCTGCATTGATTTCCACTTTTCACAAGTATTAAAGTCAGTTTTTCGCTTATAGAGCCTCTCAGTACAGTGTCAGGCATGCGGGAGGTCCTTGCCGTTAGGCCGTTTGCTGGCGTCTTTATTTTCCTTCTCTA
>NW_024344437.1:5264387-5343268 GCF_902729225.1 Pteropus medius
GTTGTTTCCATCATCAGGTGAAATGAAGGGCTTACGCTTATAATTTTAAAATCTTTAAAAATTATAAAATGCTAAACAGATGAAAGACAATTTTAATATCATCATGACTATTGTCCTTTTGAGTTCTACTTAGAGAATTGTACCAAATACCATTATATTGCTTAAAATAAGCATTTATTCCACTCAAGGAATCAAAGAACCAAGTCTGACTGTTCATTGAGTCATAAAATATTCTCCAAAGAAAAGTCTATGCATCTACCTGTTTAGTAGATACAATGTCGGTGATTTCATAGAATCTTGAACTCTTCGTTCAGAAAGGACCATCCTCACTAACCTGTGACGTTTCCAATGTGGTTGACCACACTGAAATTCAAAGTCTGTAGGTGTGAGGACCTTCCAGCTGTCGAAGGTGACCTGTTCTGTCTTGTACTTTAAACTTGCTTCAAACATCTCACTCATATTTTGGGTCAGAACCTGTAAGATGAGGATGAAGGAGGGGGCATTAATCTTACAGCGTGCCAGGTGCTTCCTGTACATAACCTAATTTAACCATCACGAGAGCTTTACGAGGCCTAACCTCAGTTTTATAGATGACAAAACTGAGGTACGGAAAAATGAACTAATTTTTATTTGTCCAAGCTTACATAGTTAATAAGTAGCAGAGCCTGGCTTTTGACTACAAGTTGACTCCAAAGCCACAGGTGTCCTAGAACTATACTTCAGAGACATTTAAAAAATGTTTTCATAATTACAGCACATTTTGAAAATCTGATGAAATCAAAAGACCTATGGTCTAGAAAGTGAAATATGCACAAAATTTTGCCAACGATCCCAGAGCGTTGGTGGCTCGCGGATCGTGTCAATGTACCCAGGCTGTTATTTCTTTGGTTAGAACGTGAGCTTCGCTGGGACAGATTGGTGTCCGCCTCAGTCATTGAGGCCTTCCCAGCACTAGGAGCCTTATCTGGCACCAAGGAGGAGTTCAAAACACAGTCATTGAATAAAAGCGATTCCAGGTGCTTGGGTCCATTCGCCTAACTATCTAGAACGGGTCGATAAAAGTCGGGTGTGGAGGGGTTGCCCCCATACAAAATTCAAGAGAACTGCAGAATGACTTCCCACCCCTGACCACAGGAGACCCAAGGAACTCTCAAGGGACTTCCAGGACCAGATTGGAGAAATTGTGGGCCCATTTGTGTTGTTTTGCTTTTTAACTTTAAAGTCATTTTTTCTTACACCGCTCTGAGATAAAGATAATGTCTTTAATAGTTTCTTTTTCCATTGGAATTTGAAGTACACTAATAAAACTCAAACTTCGGAGTAAATTTTCAGGAAGTATTTGGGTAAAGTGTATGGACCACTCTGTCTACGTGGTCCCTAGCATCACATTGTTAGGAGTTCTAGACTCCTAACAATGAGCAAAATCCATTTAAAAAATGCTTATGCGTATTTCTAAAACTGGAGAAAATGGTTGTAAGGATATGTTACCTATCCAAGGTTTTAAAACCCAGAATAGCACCTACAAACCTTATTTTCCAAATCCAGAGATTGGGTCTGTGCACGTGATAGCTCATAACACTCCCAGTGTATCTTTCTCTAAAAGGCAACTTTAAGAAGTGACACAAAACCCCTTTTCAACTAGTTTATTTTATCTTCGTTTGGGCCAGTTGACACAAAGAGTGGGTGGGGAACTGATAATCACATATACTTGGTCATATATATATATAAAATATGTGTATATATACATACGAATGGGCTTTGTAGATAAGGAAAGAGAGACCTCAAGAGACTAGAGACTGAATAACTAAACAGTAAGTAGCAGAGCTGCAGCGTTGTTTTGCGTTTTTCGATAGGAGAGTGATCCTGAGACGCTAAGCGTTCTGTGGTGTTAGGGGTTGGGCGGAGACACGAGTGGACGCAGAGACACAGGTTGGGCTGCCAGGCTTGTCTAGACGGGAGGGCTGGTCCCTGTGGGGTGGAGGCAGTAACACAGGAACGAATGGATGTGAGAGACATTTGAAGAAGGAATCAATAGACTTCTTTGTTTTTTTCTCTCTTTCTCTTATTTTGAACGCGAGGGTTTTGCCTAGTACTGCATTAGGCACTAAGGAAGTTCAAGCCATGTTAGACAGTGTCTATCATTTTGGTGCAGATTTCTCCCTCTCCATCTTTCATCCCCGAGACACGGAGGCAGGTGGAAATAAGCTGAGGCCGAGGCTCCTTCTCCACACCTTCCACGTGAACCGTTGGTTCGGCTTGATCTCATTGTGTAAGCGATATAATCAATCGTATGACAGGATACTCGGAAAACGGAAATTTAAAAGACGTCACTCATAATTCTACCGTCCTAAAAATGGTTATAGTTATCTTTTTGGTATGTTTTCTTTGAATCTCTTTTAACTATGCTTTTTTTTTTTTTTTTTTTTTTACAAAATTGTAACCATAAAAATATAGACCGCATTTTGTACCCTACATTTTTCATTTGTGACAATACACTGATTGATTAACAGGATGCTATGGGACTGGATTTTATAAAGCCAAGGCCAAGGACAGCCCTTGAGAGCCCCAAAGTCAGGGAATGCAAGAGGGTATTTTAAGTTCATCAGAGACTGAGAGTAACGTTTGGTGTATTCTATCCTTCTGTGCAGCAAACACATTTTTGGTGCTTAGTAAGTATTTTCCTGTGATTGATTAGTGTTGAGTCATCTTGGTGGGGCAGCAGTAGAAAGTAACCACGCCCAGCTATCTATGTTGTACTTGGTCTGTTCAAACAGGCCTGTGTCATAAGACGCCGTGTGTTTATGATGGCGCTCTTGGAGGTTGGCCAGAGGCCACTGCGTACTTTGATACATCAAACTCAGAAGAAACAATAACATGTGAAATTTTAGGACAGTCTCTATATATTTGTACACACGTATATATTCTCAAACAGAAAAGAACTCCCTAGAAAGGCTATGTAAAAGGGCATAACAGCCAGACAATGCCCCTTCCTTCACTTCATTCAAAAGAACAGCAGGATATGGAAGGTTCAAGGGGAGCCTCTGCAGGGTAGAGTTTGGAAATCTGCTTTGTCTTTAAAGATAGAATCGTACCAGTTGTGGAAAGATGATGAGACCAAGGGTGGTTTGTTTCACAGAGCTGGAGCACCATTTGATGAGCAGACTGAAGACTTCACACATATGCTGATCACACATATGTGATCCCTGCCTGACACACCCAAGCCTATAACCCCGAATTCAGTTTGACCTCTTAGTTCTTTGCCATATCATCATAGCCCTTCTTCTAAAGGATTAACTCCAGGAAGCAGCCGGAACGGAGAAGTATTGTCCCAAGTTAGAGCTTTGGTAGAGAAAATAGAGAATGACTCAAGAAAAGCCTTGGGGGAGTTTGTGTCTTTCCAGGTCATCTTAGATTCCTAGACTGAGTCCAGGATTGACGTTGCGTCTCTACAACGTGGTGATTTGAAGTAGTTACAGAAGGGGTATATGTAGCTTTTCCTTCGTGGACCTTCCCCGCCATATCATCTTTCCCTCCTTCTCATCAGGGACGCACCCCTCCAGGCTCCGCACTACTCCCCGCCGTGCAGAATGAGCTCGCTCTCGTCCTGCTGTCCCATGGGCACCCTGCGCACACCTCCGTCGTAGTACCTGTAATGCAGTCCTGCGATTATAACTGCCAGTTTGTTCCATTATAAACCATACTGTTAAGAAGAGGGACATCTTTGTACTATGTCTGCACCTGGTGTGAAGTATATATCGGAACTATTCAACTATGAAAGGGTGAAAGAAAAAAGGTGTAATGAGAGTTAATTAGTGACTTTGTCTCAATTTATGACAAACAAGATGCTAGCAAAAATCGTGTTTTCATTACACCAGAATTCTTTGGTTAAATCGTTCCTCCCAGCCCCAAAGAGGAACCTTGCAATCACCTCAAAGTTCCACTGATACTGATATCTTGGGCTCTGGAGGGCTCTTTCGCTACCTTCTCCAATCTTAGTTCTCCTCTCTTTATGGGATGTGTTCTAAGGCTGCTGCTCCTCCTTGTGCCATTTTCCATTCTTCAAGGTATAGATTGATGGTCTTATATAAAGAATAAGGAGGGAAAACGTTATATCATACCCTCAATATACTGACCTAAATTTATCTAAGAAGGTGTTTGCGGTTTTAACATATAAGAAATGCAATTGCATTATTAATCCTACACCCTTATTCCTACGTATTTTGGGGGCTATCATTATCTCCAAAGTTGACTCAATGCCAAACTGCTATGTGACACAAGATAGAGAGCAGTCGTATGTAAAACTGGAGATTGAATCCTGGGCAACAGGTCAGCACACAGTCTTAATGATAGTGTGCCTTTCATTCAAACATTTACACAATAGATAATGTGGAGAATCAATAAAGGATTTTCCAAAGGACTCATCATAGGGTTTCTTTAATGAGCAAGCTTCCCTTTTATATTCAAATTATAAATTGAGTCAACATTAAGAAAATATATTCACCGTTGTTTAAGATGGGGAAGGAGGTCGTAGACCTAACCTGATGTAAATAAGGCTAAGTCTCCAAGTGCAGACAAATTCCACTTAAGAGACTGAAAGATCCCTTCTAGTAATCTAAGCAATCCTTTAAAAATACAAAAGAAAGAATAAAAACACTTAAAATGAGCAATTACCTTTATTTTCAATTAGGGCAAAAATATTTAAGTTCTAGAAAATACCAGACAGTAAATTAATTAAAATCTCCAGGGAAATTGTTGAAAGAATTATTAAAAGATATTTATGAGCATGAAGAAATAGAGGTGGTTGATGATCGGGATGCAGTATGCATCCATGAGGAATAACTAACTCAATGCCGTTCAGCTTTTTAATTGAAGGCACAGCAGGCGTGCTTAGGAAATTTGAGGCTGATTCAAAGATGAGGAAGATAGCTATTCTTTTTTCATGCCTTTTAGCCAATCTGTGGAGCAAGTGTTGCTTATCCCTCCAGGCCCCTTAATTTTCACAAGGGTCCTTAAATTGCCCAGTGTTTAATGGTCAAAGCATATACTTTTGCCACTAACCAACAAAGCAAAATGCGTGTATTGCAGGCTCTTTCCAGAGAATAAAACCTTGACTCATCTGTTGTCCAAGATTGTAGCAGCAACAACAACATTTTTGATGATGACCTAAAAAATATGCATCCATTCCCCTAGACCTCCTAAATTTTATCCTTGGAAAAATTCAGTTCATCATTTATTCAATTATTTATTTGATTGTTTATTTAGCCAATTGCTACTGATTTCCTACTGTGTACTAGGCTCATGGTAGGGACAGAGTATAGAATGTGAATGAAATAGCCATGGTCTGGACACGGCAGTGTACTGGGGAAAAGCAAGCAAAACATAGGTCAGTGAGAAAATAAATGTGTAATCACACATTTAGAAAGGTGCTCCAGAGACAACAAATGGGGTGCTGCTTCCGTTTAGGTCAAATAAGAGTAAATGGCCTGCTTGGGGGTGCATTGCTCTAGCCGATACGTGAAGGCTGAGAAGGAGCCAGCGATGGGAAGGAAGCCACGAAGAGCATCCTGGCCAAGGAGCAGTACGTGTACAAAGAAGACTCTGAGGTAGCAAAGTGGAAGAGGCTGATGCCAAGAGAGTGGTAAGCGGGAGCAGATCGTGCAGGACCTTGCAGGCAAAGTGAGGAGTTTGGATTTGTTCCAGGCACAGTAGAAGACTTCGAAGTGTCTTAAGCAGGGACGTGAAATGGTTCAAATACATAGTTTAAGGGATCGCCGAACAGCATTCTTAAACCGCATGTTTTGGGGGCCCTCATGGAATTACTTTTCTTAAACGGTCCATTGTTATCATGCTGTTAATGGCGTTGGAGGGTACAGTTAAGAGACCGTGAACTAAGGTTTCTTACCATGTTCAGTATCACTGAGGATGCTGATTCTTTGTAAGAACTCAGGAAAATTTTCCCTGGGCACCTCAATACCTGGCAATCTGTGTTTTTCTTGAATCAGCATTTTGATTTTTTCGTACGGGTACGTTGAATTGAGTGATCAATCTTGTTTCTCTTTCGCTTTGTCTCATAGGAATCCGAAGCCACATTTTCAACCACCTCCCACGAATGTGGCTACGGCTTGCATTTCTGTGAACTGATTTTGGCCAAGGCTTTATTATTTTCCTGTCTTACTTTACCTTTGTCCAAACTTACTTAACTTTTTATTTTATACTCTCATAATAGTTATTTTTGTTAGCTACGTCATAGAACAAAGCAGAATTAAGTAGCTGGAGGAGAAAATCAGGAATTGAAAATATCTCAATAATTCTAACAAGTTGAAAAACCCGTTCTTAAGTTTACAGGGCATTTGTTAAATACAGGATACAGAATGCTCATTTAATAGCAGAGTTTACGAGAATGCATGAACCCCACATGAGCCCTTAGACTGATTGTAGAACAGTCTGGGGAAGTAGCGACAGCCTCCCACATGATGCTTAGCACTGGCATAATGGTGAGTCCCTTTGCGATCTTCCCTAGCAGACTGTCCCTTGAGGATGGGAGCACATCATGTTTACTGCAGTGCTGTGCAGGCATTCAGTCAATGTTGAATTAATGATTGAGTAAATATAGATTAAACAAATTAAACCTCCCATAATCTCAGACTGAATCAGCAGGAGTGCGGGGCTCTGGATACAGGAGGAATGGACACACTGAACTGTACACTGTGTGTGGGCCATGTCATGAGCTCTAAGGTTAGGGTAGGGGACCTCCTACCCTAACCTTAAAGAGATACTGACAAATTAGAGCAGATCCAAGACAGCAATCAGCTTGCTGAGTACTTGGTTGTGTGGTTTGACAAAAAGAATTGTTTAGCTTACAAAAGAAGATCCTTATGACACGTTGGGCTTTCTACAAACACCTGTAGGACAGGCATATGCAAGAAGGAATAGATTTGACCTGTCTAATTCCAAAGGGCAGAATTAGAGTCAGTGGGATTGGAAATTATGAGGAAAAACTTTCTCAAACAGTTTGTGGTCTTCTGTGAGATAATATCCTTCATCTGTGTGGGTAGAGTATGAATTAATTGATCTGACAGCAACTTGTATGTTAATGAGTATTTGGATTAGAAAATGTTTAACGTTTTTTCCGAATCCAAGATATAAAAACTTAGTAGTTGCCCATAGTAGTTGCAATGAACAAATGGATTCCATATTAGCATGCAACACGCTAATCTGATTGATTTGCTACATAACAACTATTTATAGGTATTAATATGACTTACTGAAGGTTAATACTAAAGGTTTTTGCATTAAAACCTTGATGCAAATGAAAACGTTTTTGAAGGCAATAGGTTTTGACAGCATAAAAGATCAGGAAATCACACAGTTCCAGATCTTTGAAACAACTTAGAAAAGTGAAGGAATCCTGGTTGGCTGGAATGGTGGGTGAAGATGTTGAGCTCAGCACAAGTCGGACTGGATCTCTGGCCATGAGAACTGGAACTGATGGTTGGGTCCGCAGGGGGTGGCGTGAGGGCACAGCCACACTCTCTGAGGCTTATAGCAGTGAAATTCACCAAAGACAGCGGTGAGAGCTGAGAGACAAAGGAAATCTACTACTCCCCAGAAGTCTTTGCAGCAGGATCCGGAATCCAAATGGGAGACATAATCTGTGGTTGCGGAAGCTGAATCGGAGAATTCACTCTGAAACCTCTCACGGGAGTGGGGGGTCCTGACCACGGCTGCGAGTGTTAGTCTCACTGGCTAACGTTCACTTGCCTGCACTGGTCATGGGGTATGTGGCCCATGCTCGTCGGAAAGGCTTATTGACACAGAGTTGGGCACATACATCACGAATCAATTGGTGGAAATCCTCAACATGAGCTTCAGAGCCCACAGGAAGGCTTTGACATGGACCCACAACCTTTGGATTAGGTAATTTGAAAAGCAACCCTCCAAATCAGTCCTCTTTTCTGCCTACCACTTGCATCTCAGACATTTTCCGACTTGGCAGAGCTACCTCGGCTCCCTTTGAACAGGCCGACGAGGAGGCTGGAATGCGCGTGAAGGAGGAGAGGGAGCAGCAGACAGGTGAAAGCCTGGCGAGCCATTCCCGGCTTCTGCAAAAGCCCTCCCCACTCTCTGCCATGCGTACACAAGATTCCATTGAGCACTAATCTGGGATCATCTATCAAAAGACTTCAAAGTTTGAAATACCAAACATTTTGTTTAGAGGTCACATTTCAGAGTTTTGACTGTATTTGGAGTGTTCGCGTTGAGAAGTGCCGTGGAAAAGGCCAGGCAATATGCAGAGTGAGCCTTGAGGGCGAGCAGAAAGCAGGGGACATACAGCCTGCCCTGCAAAAGGCCCTCAAGTTGCTTCTTCACACTGTGGTTGAGGGTGTCAGTGGGTGGGGCTTGAGCTCTCAGCGTAGGTCACTCCTAAGGGGTCACTGGCTCTCACTGGTTAATTACAGGCTCTGGCCTGTGTGTCTCTTGCTCTCTAGACACCCAGATCTCAACCTCCGCGGGATTTTAACCATCCCAGGCCTATTTTTCCCTTTACACATTCCAGTATCACACGCGATTAGATAAAATTAAGATGATTTTCAGTACACTCTTCCAAAGTGCTCTCTCCTGTCCAACTTCCCCAGCACCGTTTCAGTGCCACGATTCTTCCTTCCCTGTCCCTCCCGTGTAATGATGGAAGGAGTTAACCTGTCATCGGTTGGGAGGTAAACAGTGGCTGTACGCTTGGTCGCTAAGCGACCCAGGATAGGCTTCCCCTCCGTGTGTCTTGTTTCCCTTTTCCATAAAACAGGACACCACAGAGGGTGGCTGCGGACATTAACTAAAGACAGGGAAGGTACATAGCACAAGGCCTGGCAAGTAGGAGGCGCCCAGCACTGTTAGGGCCCTCCCGTCCCCCTCCTCTTCCTCGCTCTCGCTGGTTCCCGGTATTCTTCTGCTCGACCGATCCCTTAAACAGTCTGAGTGAAGTCTGCTTTTGATGACCAAGTTAGGAAGGAGGAAAAGGAGGTAAAAACTGACTGCGGGTGCCGTCCATTGTCCTCCTGCTCGAAGGATCTCCTAAGACTGATGTCTTAGGAGATACGCTTGAACGCTCTGTCTCTGTGCTCTCTCTCTACCTTGCTGTCACCAGCGAGAAGGAAGAAACGCTCTCTGCCTACCCAGTGGTAATTCTTCTATCACTGGGACCAAAGGATGAAAAAAAAAATTATGATCTTGTTTCACGTTCCATAACAATGGCAACACATTAGCATAAAACAAGGCATTAATAAGGCTCATGAGAAAATAATGTTACTTCTCCGCTTTAGATGTGGCTTTTCAGACACACACAAAGACGAAAACGTGATGAGCGGTTGCATGAATTTATAGATGCTACTGAACCACACGTTAATCTTGCATCCTGCCTAGATGCTCCTATTTAAACTCAAACTGATTTTTTAGAAAAACTAAGCTTTATAATAAGTTGTCTTTCATTTAATCAAGGAATAAAATTTCTTAATTTACATTTAATTCTTGCTCATTGGCAATCTCCTATGAAATATTATGTTTCATCTGTTTACGTATATTACAGAATACATGTTTATGATCTTGTTTTCAGAACACGATACTTTAGGACTTTCAACATGTGTATGTATTTGTTATTATGCAAAAAAGAGGCACCGTAATTTATTTTTTCAAATGGTAACCTGGCCATGATACACTGCAGTGCTTCTTAGGAAGAAACATCCCATTTCTTTTCAAAATACAACCAAGTCAGTAATGAACGACAAGGTCAGCATGGGGGCTGGCCAATCTTTCTTAAAGTGTCATTCGCAATTATAGGACAACTCCACATCACTTCCTGCCTTTTCCTTTCCTTGGCTCGGCTTCCCAGGACATAGCCAGAGGTCTCGAGTTCCATGCTCTGCTCGTCTTTCTCTACTCTTCCATTCTCTCCCAGTGAAAAAGTGGTAACTGCCAGGTGTCTGGTTGAAACACATGGTTTATGGCGGGGACATACTCACTGTTTGACTATGAAACTGAAAGCACGTGCACGAAGTGGCTGACAGCATGTCGATCAGACAGCAGATGGTGCTGGACCTGAGCTTGGCGAATGGACCGTACAGGCATTTAAACCTGTCTACCATTAATGCCCGTGCTTCTGGCACACCAGGGTCACTAGCTCTTAGATCCTTTTCACCTTCCACATATGATGCCCTGGAACAGGAAAGCTCTGATCAAATCCTTGTAAGAATGGAAAGAGAAACTCAGGATCCAGTGAGTATCTTTTTTTTTTTCCCCCTACTGTGATGCTGACTTGAAGACCTACCACCTGCTCTTGCACAGTTACTGGAGAGACACAGTTACCATGAGAGAATGTTCTGGTGTAGGCCCTAGAGACCTTCAGGAACCTGTTCATTTACATAACAGGATAGGTAAAGAGATGAACCGCTCTTCAGAATCGGGCCACAAAAAAATCCCTCAGGGAATGGTGTCATGGCCGACCACCTTAAGGAAAACACATTAACGAGAATTGAGGTCCTAATTTAAGTCCTGTTAAAATGTCAGCTGAGAGTTTCTCATTATTAGGACTATAAACTCAGGCCAGGCTGTTTCAATTTGAGTCAGCCAAATGTAAGAACAACTTGTCCATATGCTTCTTTTTCAAAGAACTTTATTAATTCAGCCCCAGGCTCAGAATTCGATAACATGTTTTTCTATGGGCCTTTTTTCTCTTCACATCAAACAATATTAAAGAGGAAAAAAAGGTGGGGGGGGGTGTCTAACTACTCCCATATGTATCCTCACAAATGGCCAAATCGAATTACTTACACTTTCCTTAAACACACACACTGGTTCCCGATCTCGCACACGTGCGCGTCGACCCTCCAGCAAAGCCCTCCCCAGACTCCGCCGTCAGAAACCCACCCCCTTTTTTAAAGCCCACCCAAATGTCTCCGCCTGTGTGTGGTCTGCCATCATCATCACCCCTGTCAAAAGTAATACTGCTCCCCTAACGGTGTGATTGTGTCTTTTTTGAGGCACTTTTCACATAAAGCTTGTGTTGTAAGCTTTTGCGTAACTTCTCTGTTGATCCTGAGCATCAATCACAGTCGCGTTGCGTGAATCTGCCCCTTTACAGAGATTCTTGCAGTGTCCTGAATGTTACAGGTGCTTCAAAGTATTTTGTTTCTTGGCGATGAAAAATTGGGGAAGTAGAAAAGTTAAAGGAATACTTAACAGATATACTCGTGCCCTATGTCCTGCCCAGTCTGACCTGTAGGAGCTCTCAGCTTCCCATCTCCGAGGGTCAGAAGTCTGTGGTGTATTTACTCTGGTGTTAAAACACGTGGAGTTAATTTTCAGTGAGAAAGCTTTATTTGATTCATTTCTTTTAATGAGTAGTAATTTATACTCAGCAGCGTATGCTTATTTTCATGAAATAGTTTTTCACAAAGACCTTTGTCACATCCATCTTTTTACCTGGCTGCAGCTGCCTGGGAGAAAAAGGAATGTGCTCTCTTAACTTTTACAGCCTAAAAGATTTCTGATGCCCAGGGCTTATTTTTCTTCTACTGCTGCTATTTCTTTTCCCTTTCTCTTTTTCTTTTCACCCTCTTAGTGAGTGCTGCTTCCTGGTCCTGAGTCAGCTCTGAGGCACCGGCAAATTACTCGCATTTGCTTTCAGCCTTGGAGAGGGGTCAGAACTGCTGGAACTGCTTCTCCTCGGGGCTGGGGCTGACTGTGAAAGTTCCCATTCTCCTCTCTTCCTCTGATTGGCTCCCGCGGTCACGTGAGGGCCAGAGGGTTGGAATTCTGACTTGTGGCTTTTGGCACTCCTATTTCTTTTTAAAAATCGCTCGGTCTGTGGAGTTCTGCCGAGCTCGGTGCCTTGCTCTCACTGGAGACAGACGGAAGCAGCCACAAAGCAGACTGAGGTGGCAGAAGAAAATCTGCCAAGATGTTCGGTCAGGGACCCAGGACCCCAGCTTCAGGCTGCTACTATCTAAATTCCATGACACCTGAGGGCCAGGAGATGTACATGCGATTCGATCAGACTACGAGGCGCTCTCCTTACAGGATGAGCCGGATTCTAGCACGCCATCAGCTAGTGACTAAAATTCAACAAGGTGAGTTACCGGCAGTGGAAGGCTGTTGCTAATCAATTTCTCTTGGCTCTGTCTCATGCGAACCCAGTTTTGTTAAATTGCTGTTTTCGCTGTACAGTATATGGATTTCTATGCCACGTTGCACGTAACTTTTAGAAATGACTTCGGGCTACAGTTTTAAGCGAACAGTGACAGCACTTAGCTGCCACATAACTCAACATAAAGTGCACAAAAAAACTTCACGGCAGGACGGTGAATTGTAAATTTCCAAAAAAAAATGTACGTGTGTCTACAGGTTTAGTCAGTGTGTATTTTAGGAGCTTTTCTGCAGGTCATTCACACTCTGTCACATTTAAAACGTGGACTCTTGTTATTGAATTAGGAGGGCGGGGGAACTGGCCTCCACCCTGCACAGACTCTTTAGAACATTCTTAGTGACTGGGGAAAGTTAGAATTCTATTCTTAAGGCCCTTCAGGCTGACAACCAGAATCACATTCTCTGCCTCTTTGTATGTTTATGTCAGTAATTGCCTCTGATTTGTTGATATTGTTTATCTGGTGAAGGATAAAACCTGTCCTCCAACCTCAGAACAAACCTTGTGACTTTTGCACAAAAGCACCAGCTTCGCGTGGTGAATATATTGATTGATTACAAGCTGCTAGATGTTCCTTTTTATTCTCAAGGAAAAAAAAAAAAAAGCCAGCAGCCCGGACATCACTAAAATTCATCATCATTGTCCAAAAAATAGTTTAAATAGGTCTGTAGAAACTGCACGAGACAGGTGACTATTCCCGAGACGTCTCTAACTGGTGCCCATTTAAAAGACACACCCACGCACCCACATATATACAGTAAGTTCATGCAGTTTATGACCTCCCCCCTCCTGGACTAAAAAAAAAAGTTAGTATTTATATTGGTGATTTTCTAGAGCCATTATACAAACAAATTCTACTTCAATAAATGAGTTTAAGATTATATCGAATTCTAGAGGGGAAGTTGAGATTTGTAATCATGAAAATCTTATTGTAATGTTTCCAAAAGGAACAATACGTATTCTAGTGAGCAGCATCTGATGAGATTGTTTCCTTGGAAATTGGGATTTGTTTGTAAAGGTTCAGGAACTGGTTATGTGTGAAGGATACTGATCCTACATACCGGTCTGATTTCAGGAAGGATATTATGTCATTCCATAAACTGTGTGCAGGTCTTGATTGAATAGAAACAAAAGTAATTATTTCCCTGTAGCTTGATTTAAAAATACATCAGGCTTAGAATAAAAACCAGCTCCATTTTTGTTTTAGAGATTTCTGACAGTGGTGCTTTACCAGATGCCATCATCATTATGGACACAGGGGCTTGATAAATGTTTGCGGATGATTTATGATTTATGCTCTGTATATACTCGGCATGCATACAGAGTGTATTATGTAAGAAACATTGCATAGCAATCATTTGAAATTGCTTTGCAAAGTTCTTTAAATGTATTTACTATAATTACCTTCACTAAAAATTATTTATGTCTTTTTTGGAACTAAGGACTTGAAGTTATGAACATGCGCATGATCATTGAAAGTGTACTCCGAGTTTGTTTCATTTTGCCTAATCAGAAAACTTAAGCAATCTCACCTTTTTATATTGGGCAGTGGAATGTTTGAAGCCTATGAATGTCTAAAAATTAAAAGCGAGACTCGTGATCACAGGAAAGCATGAAAGAATTCCAATAGTCCAGTGATTCGGAACTCATTTGTTAATACCGTTCCGTTGTATAGTAAGACATTGAGAAAGCAGAAGCAAAACAATTTTTACTGGGTTTACTATATGATTAATTGGTTTACTGTAATAGTGGAGAATATTGATTGAGCATTTATAATGTATCAGCACTGCTCTCAGAGTTTTCTATGTATCTCAGTTTACCTTATCCGCACAAAAATCTTTATGGGTAAGTACTATTAGATACCCATTTTAAAGGTGAGAAGACAGAGGCACGTAGAGGTCAAGTAACTTCTCTGAGGCTACGTGGTAGGAGCTGGTATTTGAATCCGACTCTAAAGCCCATGCTGCCTAATGCACTAAAATGCTTTTTATTTTTTACAGTGAGGGTTAAAGTACTGAACCTATGGTTGATTTTTGAATTATATAATACGCCAAAGACTTTTTTTTTTTTTCTACTCAGGATACGACAGTGAACCATGTTACACAGTCAGAATTGGGCACTCACTATGATGTTTCCAGTCCGTTTTTGTTTTTTTTTTTCCCCCAAGCGGAAGCAAAATGCTATGTGTTTTACCTTCTGTGAACAGTTAGTCCCCAAGAGGGCGTGATGTCAAGTTGTTTTACTAATGGCCTATAATCATCCAGTTAAAGCTTATCTAGTGCATATTAAATTAATAACACTGCTATTTTTTTTTTGTACGTATCGTTCGCATATTGGTATCTTGAAATGACAGCCACATCTGTAAAATCGTTTGCATTACTCTGCTATAGGTCTTTTAAGGAAGATTTAGCATTCTATTAATATAATTTGGGGCACTGTTACTTATACTCACAGTCTCTCATGGTTGTCGAGAACAATGCAAACAACAGTAAGTTGCTCCCCACTGACCTCATTACAGTGAGGTAAGCATCGAAGGCATGGACATGATTCAACAGCAGATACACTCATGGAGAGGAAAAACACGGAGGAGAAATAAAGGAATCTTTGATGATGCATAGGATCAGAATTTGCAGCCCAAACCCAGGATGAATCTAAACTTGCTCATCTTAGAGTTCGCTCCAAACTCTACGGGCATCATTTCTCTAGCTTTCTTTTCATTTCTGGAGTTTTAAGTCCAGTTAAAGAGAGAAGAGATATTGAAAATAGAGTGTTTGCAAAGTGAACGTTTACCATAAGTCGCACTGCCCATAATTCCTGTCCTCCAGTCTTGCTGAATCAATGGGGGAATTGTTAGGGAGAGAGGATGGAAATAATAATGGTCCTTATCTCCCTCACTGGCAGGCCCTTGGGGTCAGACAAGAGGGGGGACCTTGAGGAGGTGGAGGAAGAGCGCTTTGGCCATGGGAAGAGAGAATACGAATCTCGTGTCATTATTTGATGGCTACGATTTATTGGCTATATGTGTGCCATGCTTAAAGTCTATAGCCATGTTCAGTGCTATTTGAAAGATTCAAAGCTAAGCAGATCTATAAATGCGATTACTTGCTTTGTGAAAGAATTCATCATGCTACTAAATGTTTAAAAAATATATATATATTTTTTAATGCATAAAACAGCATGATGTGGACCAGACTGCTGTAAAGTGCACTGAATCAGAAATAAAAGGAGACGGCAGGCAGGCTCTCTTGAGATGCTCTCTCGTTCTTTTCCTGTGATATGTTTCGGAACTTCACTGGGCCTTTGTTTCTCGATGAGAAAATGGAATGGCTGGATTGCGATCGCTCAGGTTTATTCTGGTTCTGAAGGTCTCTTCGTAGTTGGGTCAGTGACTCCTTGAATGAAAGGGTACAAAGTAGGGGAACGTCGACCTACAGCCATAGAAGCCGAAAAGGAAACAGAGCAGCTCTCTCATGTGGAATAAGTCAGTGGTTTATCATTTTCCTACAACCTGTGAAGGAAATGGTCAAGTGGAAAGAAAATTTCAGTTCTGCCTCCGCCGCTTATACCTGTGTGATCTGTATCAGGCCACAACTTTTCTGAGCGTCCTTTCTTTCTTTAATAAAATAAAGAGTTTGGATTACATAAATGCGAAGTCCTCATATCTCTAAAATTCTAGGGTTCTGTGACCACGGGTGTTACTTTAAGAGAGAGACAGTAGTTCTTATTTACGTTTTGCTTATTATGTCCCCCAACATCTACCTGAACATTCTTTAATACTTATTTAATGCTCTCATCATCAATTTAATAGGGATGTTAAGATGTCCGATCTTGTGGACTATTTAAATGTCAGTGTAACCTATAATTATTAAGAACCTTCTAAAAAAAACCTTTGTTTCTCAGGAGTCCAGGACTCTGAAATGGAGTTATCGTGAAGCGTGGCCTATGACAAGGACTAGAGGGCGAAGGAGGTCTGTGTAGGTGTACCCCCACTTTCCACAAAAATACGTCTTGATAGAAATGCAGAATCTAGAAAATTTCACCAGGAAGAGAATTAGTGAACATTAGAATTGCATTTTTACTGACTTTTTATCTGAGACTATTTTTAGAGATAGCACCTGAGTTGCTTAACTAGCGTGGAATAAAGCACCCTTTTGGTGTTCCCAGGGAATGGGCCTGGGCTAGCGTGGCAGCCTCTCTCGTGACTCAGTCAAGTCAAATGGCATCTTGGGAGATTGCCCAACCCAAGTGGCGGCATTGCTCATCCCTCGTGGTTGAATCCCCTACCAGCTGGGTAGCATCCACTGAAATTAAACGGTCGTTTGTTCTTTTGGAACTGACCTTTCTCTGTCTTTAGTTCTTTCTTACCTCACTACTTTCAGAAATAGAGGGTGAATATGCTGGCAGAAAGACAGATGGAACACAGAAAACAGGACGAACATGCATTCATCATGTATTGCTCAAGTTTTTCAAAGGACAGAAATTCGCGTTTCGTGAATCAGCCTCCTTCCATCCAGTGCTGAGGAGCCTGTACGTCATGGATACTGTTTAACCAAAAGTTACAGCACAATCTATTAAGTGAATGAGGTCAACAAACTGTGGATAACATTCTTTTAAATGATCACATAGTAAAAATGTGAGCAGTCAAGAAATAAGGACGAAAAGGAAATTAACAAAGAGCAACGTGCTTGTACACATATAAGACTTAAGAGTTTTTCATTAGCTAAATGTCCACTTCCATGGCTCCATGTCACTGCTTTTATCAGCTCCGATGTTATAAACACACATCCCAGATGCAGGCAGTTGCCAAATTTGGATTTTGGAACATTGGTTTAAATGAATAGAGATTGTTTTTTTTTTCTCATAACTCCCACCCCTAAAGGCATAGCTTTAATTCTTAGTAAATTGTAGATACTGGTCAACTCTCATAAGGCAAGTTGCCTCATTTTCTTAGCAACTTAATCACGGGCAGATTTAAAAGCACAAGTTAGAAAAAATAAACAATCACCCCTAGTGGTCTGAATAATATCGATTGGTGACTCAAACAAATTTAGAAAGAGAGAAAATGACAGTGGGTTTTGGTAAACCTCTTATATAAAGGGAAATAAATCGGTGGGGTTTAGGGGGGACAGGTTGTTAACGGGGACTCGTCCTGCCTGCATTTCATTAGCTGTGAGAACACGGTGGTGAGCCTGGGGAAGAAGGTCCAAGCAGAAGGTAGGAGAATGTGACCCCGCATTGCACATGACACCGGATATTCGCATGAAATAAGGAGCGTGTAAAAATTATCTTCTGCCTCCTTGGGGGCAATCTGAATGTGATTTCGGTGCGGGTTAAGACATATATTAATTTTCATTCCGCCTTATTACCTAAGGGATGTGAAGTAATTTATAGAAGAATATATATACAACTCAGTTAAAAAAAAAAAAGAGAGACAGCTCTCGTGAAAAGAAAAATGTACATCAATTAATAATATAAACCTAGGAACAGATATTATGTACGCAAGGCCCTGAGTAATAGTTGAAAGTGCGCTGCATATTTAGCTGGAGCTTTTCTAATCTAAGCCTAGAGGAAAACACGATCGGGGACGGTTAGCCGTATCCACATGTTAAAAACACATAACACAGGTTTCCGTGGGTGTTGGTATTCGGGGGAATTTTCTCCCGAGAACTTGATGCAGGAGAGCAAGTTCTCATCTGAATCTCGTAAAGAGACTTCAAGCTGTAGTGGATGGTGCTTTAGACATCCCTGGGGTGGGGGTGGGGATTCAATAGCAAGCCTCTTAGTGAAAGTGGGGGTGTAACAACAGATTATAACTCAAGAAAATATTTGGGGAAGAAGTGTGTTGGTCAAAACAAGGAGGTTCGGTAGGCAATACCCTAATTCTCCAGCTAGAACTAGCATGGAGACGATCTAGAAACAATTTTTCCAAGTCTCCTTTACAGAACACGAGTCCCGGTAGCAATTCAGGGGGAGATGTTTCTGTGCTTAAGTAATTTTGGGAAACGCTGTATCCTCTTACCCTTCTTGGAATTTCACACTTATGAAAGCCTCTGAGAAATCCCGCAGAAAAGAGTTTAATTTTGTTGAAACTGGTCTATTTCATCATGAAACCATTTTTCACCTGTTACCAGGAACTGACATCTTTTAAAACCAGTGTTCCCCAGGGAACACATTTTGGAAAGCCTGAGTGATTCATCCAGACACGCTTGGATCATATTTCTTGTGTGGACTGGGTATAGTAGATAGTCTGAAGTATTTTGGAGGGTAACGTTGCAAGTATTCTGTTTTCAAATAAGGACATCTCTATATACTTTAAAAATCAACTGGGTAAAGGCAGAATGGACATCTCATTATGAAAATTAACTGCCAAAGGAAGATTCTAACCTGATTAGGTGGTTGCTGCACATTCACCAGGCAGAAAACTGAATGGTCGGGAATAGGGGCAGAGTTAATAATTATAACGAGAGTCTTCAGAGAACTCTACAGGATAGGCACTGCTGGCCAGAAGAAAGAAATTATTACTCTTTAGCTCTGGATCTCTCTAATGTGTGATAAAACTGAATTCCTAGGTGAGTTCTGAAGGGGTCTGACATTATGACAGCTACTTCAGGATAGTCCCTTTCTGCTGGAATGTGGAGTCACTGCCCCAGGGGAAAGAAATAGGAATGTCTCCAGGAATTTCAGATTCCCTCTGGCTCTAGGTGATGTGAGCCATATGCTCCTGAACTCAGGCGTTGATGGATGGCTCAGAGTCCATTTCTGACTTCACGTTCCAAGCATCTCCTTGGTACGTAAAGTCTCTCTCAGTACGACGGAATAAAGCGACTTGGTCATTTTAATTAGTAAAATCTAATTACTAATTTCTTGAATGAGAAACTAATTTGTTTCGTTTAGTTATGTAAGCCACTGATCACGTTTCCCAGGAAGATTACAGATACAATATTAAGGTATTTTTATCTCCTGATGGCATCAGCATTTGCATTATGATTGATGTTTTTTGAGAAAAATCCACAAATGTCAAAAAGCTCCAACAGAATGCATGGGGAATTAGCTGTACTGTCTAGTGCAAATCCTTGTGTTGCAAAGTCACATAAGACCATAGCCGTCACTATAGATAGTGCAGTCTAGGGCAGGACAAATATACAGATTACCATGAAAATTTATACACTATTGTTTGAAAAGACATTATTTCTCTCTCTCTCTCTCTCTCTCTCTCTCTCTCTCTCTCTCAGAAGCTTAGGATCTAAAGGAATTTAAATGGAGTGTTTGGATAATAACTTAAAATACAGAACATGCTAACGCTGTTAGAAAAAGGAAATCGATAGAAATAAATCCAAAATGTCTGGCTAGACTGTCAGATTATTTCACTCACAAGGCATAGGAACCCTGGTAATTTGAAAGTTCTGACAGAGGCAGAGCTGACTCAAATACCAATGATTTACATCGCCCGGCCTCCAACACCGATGAAACACGAGGGTGAAACAGTATAGAGAGAGTGGAGATTATGAAGGAACTTGGCATTCACCGAGTAACTAATTTACATGTCAGCATTTTGAGCTGAGGAAGGCATTCTCTTCCTGAATCCCCAGTCCTCTCTTCTCGGAAGAAAATCATACATATGGATGACAAGAACATCGGATTAATATTCCGTTTCTATAAATGAACAGTAGCACTTAACATACGTTTGTCTTCACCGAATGATAGACAGAAAAAAAAAGTATGATAGTCATAAAATCATATTTTCCTCTGAGTGTTTTACTACCCCCCAATTTTTCTAATATTTAAAATTACTATGAGAAATAAGAAAGATTTAGAATTCCAATGATAATGGCATTGCAACCATTCCCCCCACCCCCAACACCGCCCCAAATAAGATGAATTCCTGATACAGAAATTTAAATCTCTCCAGATGCTTTGAAGAACACGAGATATTTCCCACTAAATGCATTTCTCAAGGTAGGGAATGAAATCCATTGCAAAGCCCTTACTGTTTGGGCCTGTGTCAAACCGCGTGTTATGTATTACAGGCTCTTAAAAATCAAAGCACCTTCGCTCACATCGATCTCTTTGGATAGAAGGGTCAGCTAACACCCCTTTCCTCAGCATTCCGGTTCTCACCGTTACTCTTCTATTCTACTTGCTGTGCTCGTAGGAGGAAGGTCTAAGGCAGATAGAGCTGCTTAAATATTTTTATTACTGGCTTCCTAGAAGAGGGAGCGGGGAAATACTTGGCAAGCAAGAAGGGAAATCAGTCTTGCAAGATAGCTTGAAGAGGACTGCGAAAGAATTTCAGTGGCTGAGTTCATCATCCGCTGTCGGGCCCAACACGGAGTGTTATGTGATTCCACGTGGGAATGTTTATATGTCGTCACTGGCCGTGGTGGGCAATCCACTGGGGTTGCTTGGAACAGCTTATAAAATGGTAGGGGGTTTGCGTCTTACCTGCTTCTGTGACGGTCTCTCAGCAGTTGTTTTTGTTGACAGGATGTTGAAACCCGTGTTCTTAGGGGCAGATAATTGAAATGTGTTGATAGAATTTCAAGAAACACTTTCTTCTTTTTTATAAATAGCCTCATGGGATCCAGACTATATCCCCAGGACACTGTCTGTTCGTCCACTCCCCAAACTTTCTACACCTACAGTTTGGAAAAATTGGAGGCCTTTGGAGTTATGCAGCTTGAACTTGAAATCTAGCTCTACATCTTCCTAGCAGAGTGACCTTGACCAAGTTACTTAACCTTTCTAAGCTTCCTTTCCCCTGTGGGCAAAATAGAACTAATGATAGCCACTATCTCGAAGTTATTGCAAAGATTCAATGAGAGGATATAATTAAACACAGAGCACAGTGTACATAGCATGTACAAAATACCCAATATGAGAAAATATATATATTAAACAAACATCTGCGTGTGGTGCATGTACAGTGGTCTGTCTTATCCGTGGTTTCACTTTTCATGGTTTTAGTTATCTGTAGTCAACTGCAGCGTCTGCATTCAAGTCACCCTTATTTTACTTAATAATGGCCCCAGCGGACAGGAGTAATGACTCTGGCAGTTCAGATACACCGAAGAGAAGCTGTAAAGTACTTCCTTTAAGTAAAAAGGTGAGTACCTCCCAGTAAGACATTTTGAGAGGGAGTGACCAGTCACATAACTCTCATTACAGAATTTTGCCGTAACCGTTCCATATTATTATTAGTTATCGTTGTTAATCTCTCCCTGTGCCTAACTTATCAGTCAAGCTTTATCCTAGTGTGTATACATAGGAAAACACAGTGAAGTGGGCCTCTGTATCTGCGGGTTCTACGTCCGTGGATTCCGACAACCGCGGTGGCCGCGTCTGTACTACAAATGTCCCAACTTTTTTTCTTGCCATTATTCCCGAAGCAGCACAGTATAACAGCTGTTTTCATACCGTTTACCTTGTTTCAGGTGTTATAAGTAGTTTAGAGATGATTTAAAGTTTACAGAAGGCCGTGCATAGGTTAGATGCAAATGCCGTGTCGTTTTATGTAAGGGACTTGACACTCCTCAGATCTTGGACAACTGTACATATAGGGTTTGGTACTATCCCAAGTTTCAGGTATTCACTGGCGGTCTTGGAAGGTATCCCCCAGTTATAAGGGGAGACCTCTGTACTGTGTCTTCAAATGAGTAAATTGTGCACTCTATACCAGGTTTACTAAGGCAGGTGGATATTCTGCCACATTTTTGTGTCCTCGAAAAATAAACATCACAAAATTGGAAACCAAAGAGTTTATTTTTGTTAATCTTAAGCTGTAACAAAAACCATCGCTGCTCCCAACTGTGGTTTTCTACGTTCAGCAGTTACTCTTTTTAGTTGCCTTGAAGTGACCTGAAATGGTAGGTTTAGGCTAGGTTTCAACTCATGTGGATAAACAGCCAAGCCTGTGGACCCTACCATCCAGCAGGAAAAGAGGCAAGAAATGGACCCGGCTCTTGGAGTCACGTGATGGGAAGCCCCAAGCTGGAGAAGGCAGCATTGGAGGGAGGCATTGGGGCTGTGCTCTCAGCAGCCACAGTGAAAGGCGGGGAGCTTATCTGTGTGGGGGCTGGGGTGGGGGTGGAAGCAAGGCCCGAGACAAGCCTCATTAACCAGTAATAGACGGTTCTATCTATATATGCTTATCTCGATAATATCTGAATGCCTATCCCAAGTTGTTGAGATTTTGTAAACCAAGTTAACTTTGAGACTTTTGTTAATTTTGTAGAAACTTTCCAGGATTCCAATGGTCTTTGCATAGAAGAGTTAAAAGGAAAGAAATGCTGTGAACTGTAGATAAACTTTCTAATAATGCCCAGTTGGCAGTTTGAAAACTTTCTCAAACTAATTCAAATTACTTAAGGAGCTTTCGTTGCCCATTTCCTCTGAGGACTTTATTCATTTTAATCGTCGAATATTCTTCTCGATTGTTGAATTCCTCAGCTCAGAAAGTGCATATGAATATGATCATTAGCATTTGCTGAAATTTGTTCTTGGCTTTGAATGGATTAAATAAACATGGATTCTTTTGCTTCATTTGTATATGAAATAAATGTAATCGTAGGTCAACCGCATTTAGGAGAGTCCCTTGCAAAGAAAAGAAACATCAACTAATACAGTCTTTATACTTTGTAACTTAAATGCGAATCTTGAACTTTGTGAAAGCCTTGTTTCATAGGATGAAATATTTGATGTCTGCATATGGAGACCCGGAAAAGCTATTTTCATAGTGATTCCTGCAGTGGTACAGTGCGTGACAGTCTGTGGAGCATTCCACATGCAGTATCTTGACTATACGTGGAAGGTCAAGGACACCTTAGGAAGCTTTGTCCTCTAAAATCTGTCCTTCAGAGACCTGACAAAAGCATATGCAAGTTTTCCCACTTCGAAATGTTTCTAATCTCATTTCCGGAGTCAGTCCTTCGTACGCATTTCCCTGGGTTTTGTCGTATGGAAAAACACACTTACCTGAGTGGCCCCTATAGATAAGTATGGACTCACTTGAGGAAACAGAATAAGGAAACTTGGCAGTGGCCAATGCAGCTGTAAAACATTAACTAACCGGTAGAATAGAGATGGTTTCAGAGTCCAACTTTTTCCTTCCCCAACCCATTCAGAGTCAGATGACTGCCTCGCTTCCGGCTTTACAGTTCAGTTTCTGACAAGGCCATTATATTTGTTTGTTGCACGTGAAGTTTCCCCTGTCGCTCTGTCTCTTCCCATCTTTGGTTACTCTAGCAGGGCTGGCCCGGGACACGGCAGCTTCTATTCTGTGAAGTGTATTGCTTTGTCCCATGATGCAGGGATGACGTGGAGTTGAGACAAGTTCTTTGCGGCTCATTAACTGTCACTCATGCTTGAGCCTGTGCAGCTGTGCCCAGAGGTGAGGGAGAGGCCTGCCTCCTGGGCTCGGGGAGAACAGGTCCACTGGACCGCCCCAGTGAAAAGAAAAGCGAAAGTTGGGGTTCTTCCTGGAGAGGCAGGTTGTCAACGTGGTTTATTAACATTTCTGTGCATTTAAGCAAACTATTTGGGGCCGGGGAGTGGTGATTTAACTTTTTATAAATGTTAGCTTTTGAAACGTTTACACAGTTTAAAAACAGTAATAGTATACTTATCGCTTCTCTCATTTTGGGCTCCCTATTGTGTACCAGGGACTATTTTTGGCACTACATATATTGCTATTTTATTTAAATTTCATAGAGCTCTGAGAGTTCAGTTTACTCATCTGGAAAATAAATGTAGGGAGGCCTAATGCTCAACATCTTATGATGTTCATTTTGCAGACGAGAAAACAAAGGCTCAGGGAGTTAAAACAAACAAACAAACAAACAAACAAACAAACAAAAAACGTTTCCTAAGTCTCCCAGGAAGTAGGTGGCAGGGCTGCGCTTTGACCTCTGGTCTGTGTCATTCTGGGCCCGCGTCGTGTGCACCGCTCCGCAACGCCGTCGCCCTGATAATCATAGGCAGGCGCGCCTACCCAGAACCGAGGCAGGCTGTCCTGTCGCGTTTCATCATTTTAGACTCGGTTGGTCCTCCCTCTCCCACCAGCCTCTCAAGTTGCTGGAGGACTTCATTGCGCCTCCAAATCCAGCTGCAGTTCTGCGTGACCATCCTACATAGTAACGCCCCTCCCACTCCCTCATGAGGACTGGCCGCTCTTTATCAAGGACCCTTTGTCCGAAGTCAATGTCAAGGCATCAGCATTCCTGTGACGAGGCATCCAGTGGGGTCAGGTAGGAACAAACGTAAGGGAGGGCAAGAAGAGGTTCCTTATCCCTGCATCCTCCCCCTCCTCCCTGTGCTGCCCTTCTTTCTAGAAAGTACTGGGGGTGGATGCTCGTCCTCCCTCAGGCTTTCCCAGGCCTCTGAGGGCCCATGGACCTCAGTGGCTCACGGCATCTTCAAAGTGCACCTTGGAGGGGGGACAAGAAGCCAGGTGGCAATTAGGTCACACCTGTGGTGCTCTCTGGACTCTGGATCTCGAGCTCGACAATTCTATAGTGGAAGGAAAGCGTTTCTGGAGGGATGTCCTGGATGGAGGGTTTTGGGTTTTTTTTTGTTTTTGTTTTTGTTTTTACCTCCCCCCAGCCCGATTTTGTAATTTTGACCTCAGTCATGGCTGAGGCCCGCAGACCAGAATAGTCACAGTTGTACTCTGCACTTGTAAGCTAGAGAACAGTAGCCAGTCAGAAGAAAATATCAATGTTCTGCCAACTTCTGCTGTTTGTGAAATTTTGCCAGAAGCAAAACAGGATCAAAAATAATAAACAGACCTCCTCCCTTGCTGCATGACTACTATTTACATAAAGAGATCGACGAACTGACTGTGCTCGTGTGAGTGCTCAGGGAAAGGAATGTTTAAGGAGAAGAGGTTAATTTGGGGGGGCTCAGTTGCATACGATTTCAGGTTTTCAGAAATAATTGGGTTTCCCAGGAGACAGCCCGTAGCGTAGATGGTGACACTTCTCCGGGACGAGCAGCCCAAACTGTGAATAAAACACCTGACACGTGAGTCAAAACTTCTGCAGGGAAAACGAATCTTGAAAACAAAGGAACAATGTGAAGCATAAGCAGAATAGTGATATTTTTAGTAGAAAGAGACATCTGGCCGGTCGGACAAGCGCAGGGAGCTGAAATGCGGGAGGCCTGGCTTCCGGGACGCCTTTGTCCTAACTTAGTAACCACGGATGTTTTCACCTAACCCCTTGGCGCCTCCATTGCTTCGTCTGTCAGATGTGGAGAATATCAGCTCCTGCTACTCAGTGACATCGTCAAGGAAAAACCGATGGGTGTGAAGTCAACCAAAATGGAAGGCATGGAGCTCAAATTTGGCATGGCTAAGAGATGTTAGGGCAGCTGGTTAAAGTCAACAGGCAGCCTCAATGCAGGAGCCTAAGCCGTCGATACCCAGCTCTCAGTCCTCGGCCAGACGCAAAACATCACCACGTGTGCTTGTCTGCCTTGGATAAGAATTGATATCACTCCTCAAGGACTTGGGAGTAATGTAGTACTCTTTGTTTTCGATTGGTTCCTGAGTGAACAAAGTCTACTAATTTTTATCTTCATTTTATATTTTCCTTGTGTGCATTTACTGTGCTACGAGCGAATCTATATAATAAATTGGTGTCATTTCTAACTCCTGGTTTCTCTCTTATTTTTCTTGCATTCTGAGGTGTCAAGGATTTTACTTTGTATTTTTTACTCAGCTCATAAATATTATTTTACCCTTAAAGAATAATTTCCCATGATCAGGAGCAGAAGAAAACCTTTAAAAGTGAAAGGTGCTGTGTTACAGGCTCAGGGACTTTGACAAGTTGAAGCGTCGGAGGTCCTGGCTTTCGGGGTTATGAATCTCTGATGTAAGCTGGGCTTCCGGCCCGAGGCTCGCAGGCG
This sequence comes from Pteropus medius, assembly GCF_902729225.1. Classification (NCBI taxonomy): domain Eukaryota; kingdom Metazoa; phylum Chordata; class Mammalia; order Chiroptera; family Pteropodidae; genus Pteropus; species Pteropus medius. Next base: position 5,290,486 of record NW_024344437.1, read on the forward strand.
TGCGATTTACCGCTTCGGGCAGGATGGCCCGGCGTGGCTGTCTAGTGGAGGCCAGCGAGAACTTAACTGTGGTCACAGCGGATTGTCTGAGTGAGAGGGGACCGAAGGGATCCGATGTCATGCTGCACAGGTTGTCCGATGAAGGAAAGACGTGCCCAGTGCCTAGGGCTGCCTTGCCTGGCACAGTCTAGTCTGGAAAGCCGTAGGAAGATGCGGTAAAAGGAACGTAGCCCTTTAAAATGCTTGAATTTTGTTTGATAGTTTGGATATCTGTTTGTTAGCTTGTATGTTGTTGTGTTTGTTTGAATGTTTGGGTGTGCCGATGGTGGTGGGTTCCAGGAGAAAGAACGGTTATTAAGCCGAGACTTGTGGAAAATCTTTAAAAATTGTTAAGCACTCTACATATTTGGTTGTTATTTGGAAAGGCTGGGTGTCTTGAATGAAGTGGCATTTGAGAGGGGAATGTGAAGGAGAGGAAAGAGGCTTGTTTATCTAGCACATGGAATGGCTGTCCCCAACGTCTAACTCCAACAAATAGAAAAACCCCGAGACTTTATTCACATCTTTCTTGCAGGGGGGTGGGGCTACCTTCTCTCTGCCCCCACATGTATACATGAGGCTCTGAGTTTCCCTTCAGCCTTTTGCTCAGCAAAATACATTTCTTTATTATAATCGGCTCTACTCAATGATCAGCCATTTAAATAAATTACCGTGTTTTGTGATCGATATTAATAGCTTGACATGGGAGTTACGAAGCCTTCAAATCCTTGACTTCTCGGAGAAAGAATCTTTCAGACATTTTTTCTTTGGCCGTGGTAGGCTGTGCTTTTTCTGAAACTTGTAGCTTGTGGATGCAACGTGCATTGCTTAAACGCATGGGCTTTGGTGTTATTTGGACCTAAGCTCAAATGCTGGTTCCAGCACTGATTAGTTGTGTGATCTTGAGCAAGTTTCATGACCTCTGTTAGCCTGTCATCGCAAATAAAGTGAGAATAAAAATATTAACATCTACCACCTAGAATTGTTGGGAATGAGGCGGTGTCGCACATGCAAAGTGCCTAGCACAGAGCCAAGTCCTTACACAGGACCCGGTGTACATTAACCTAAGAGAAAGGACTGTAAAGATAGCAACATGGCCCATTAGGCTGTGGATTAACTACTTGTGGGGAAGAAAAGGAGGACCCAAGTTGGGTTAATTACATAAAGAGGAAGCTAAGGAAGGGCCACCGTGACAGTGGATCCGAAATTAGAATGTCTGAGGTGTCCTCGGAGGAGAAAAAGTATGACAAGAGCAGCTTCGAAACTCTGCGATTTTCAACCAAGATTTTCCCAATCGAATGGAATTTACCCCTGAAAGCCGATAGTTGCCACGCTCTGGGTGTAATAGGAAATATTTTTAGTCCTTAAACCGATGAGACCATCCCCCCTAAGTTCTGAGTATGAACTTCGACTCTGGCATAAAGTTGATGGAAACACATCTAAGTCCTAATCTTTCAAGTCTAACTTCCCCAAATGAAACATCTTTACAACATTTGCCTCAGCGGGGCAGTCAGTTGGGAATGAGTAAGATGTGTTAAGATAGGCTGAGAGGAAGTCTATCACCCCATTTTCACCTCACTCTCAGGTTTGTAGCCTGCTCTAAAGCCTGGAAGAAAAGAGACAGCAGAATTAATGGGACAAGATATCTTCAAAGCCTAGATTCCCCCTTGGCTTCTTTTCAAAGACAGCCTTCTAAGTCTTCTGCTTTCGTAAGATTTGTTCAGCTCAGAACATTGAGTCTTGACTATCTCGTGACGCACTCACCGGCTTACAGAGAGTGAAGTACGGTTATCGATTTCCATTTTTGCAGAGAGGAGCATAGTCTTTCCCTCACAAAAATCACTGCTTGAGAACCTACTGTGTGCCAGGGGCTGTTAGGTCCTTGGGCTATAATGTTAAAACACAGTCCACACCACAGTCCACCTGGACCTGAGGAGGCGCCACAGAGTGTTGTAGGTGTGGGGATGGGCATCGTTCTGGGACAGTGGAGGCATCATGGAAGGAGTCTAGTTCCAGATGTTGTTGTCATTTTGTGTTCCATTGCTTTCACTTCGATGCCTTTGACAGGAAGTATCCATGCCTGCCAGCACGGGCTGGTGATTCTTACCAGCTTTCTGGGGAATCCCGAGGTTAAGACGTCACCAGCAGTTTGCCTTGTGTCTTCCTTAGCATCTGAATAACTAGGCTCTGATTGTCCAAGAACATGGAACTCTCTCTCTCTCTAATAAAAAATGCACTGCTGCTCTCCCGTCCTGGAAAAGTCAGGGCCTGTCACCTGTGTGCTAACACCACTACACTAGTGTTTGTGGTTTGCTGGCGAATGTCTCATGACATCAACTTTAGTAGCACAGCAGTAACTAACACAAAGATTCAAGAGAGGCCACATTTTAGAAATGAATATCACGTTTTGTGCATCAGCTATATGAATGGAAAACCTAACCTAGTCAGTATTTCAACAAACATTCGTTTAAAGTCGATTGTGTGCCAGATCTTTGCTGGTGTTGTGTAGAAAGCAGAATGTGAAATCTGATCACTGCCCTCAAGGAGATTAAAGTTAAGCGAGCCGGGACTTGTAAACTGTCATTAATATCAGCCATTCAAGGAAACACATGGTCTGATGATGAACAGGCTACCAAAACAGGCATTCAGAAGATGAGTGAATTTTCAGGGGAAAAGACCATCTGAGCTATGGACCTGAGCTATGGCAAGTGGCTGTGTTTCCACTGCATAAAAATCAGAAGGAGCTATTTTAAGCAGGGCAGCAGAATGAATTGTGGAGTAGGATTTGAATAATGAAGAATGTAGTTCAAGTCTGGTGAGATGCAGGTGTTGCAGGAAGTGTAGATGATAAGGTTGAAGAAGTCGATGCCAGGCTGCAGTGCACTTGAAATTTATTTGATAGGTGATGGGGAGCTCCTGAGGGCCTTGGAGTGGAGAAGCGGTAGGATGAAAGCAGCAGTTTAGAAAGAGGAATAGATGAACATGGGTTCGAAGCGGGCAGACTGAATGTCGAGAGGGCGTCATAGCCATTGAGCGCGTACTTCGTCCAGGGCCCATCTGAACATGATAAATAATGATCTCAGTCCTCACACTAGTCGGTCCCACCAGTGATCGCATTTTAAAGGTTAAGAGATCGAGGCCCAGAAGGGTTAAAGTCACGTGTTCAAATGCAACCCAAATAACTAGCAGAGGCGGGAATTGAACCCAGGGCCGTCTGACTCTGCTCTGTGTTCTTCCACGGCTCAAGGCCTTGTAGTTGTCGATACTGCTGTTACAGGGACTACCCAAAAATTATCATGAGAGAGGAGGATAGGATATTAACTCTGGTGATAAAGAGATGATATAGGACTGAGCTCCATAACTTTTCAGAATGGCAAAATATTTATACTCTATAAAGGTTTAATATTTCTGATTACTAATTTATCTCTTGGTGCTTCCCGCCCCCCCACCACTATGATAAGAATTCATTAATTTGAAGATGTTACTGTTCCTTCTACTAGAGATTTTCATTCTACTCAGAAACACCTGTCTCATGATTCGTGTTATCAGTACTTCTCACTCGGTAAAGCCTGGGTCCTCCTACAACAGAAGTTTTGCCGGATTGACATTAAATTGCCTGATGCAACTACACACATTTTCCTTCCACTGTAGGCACCAATAAAATTTATTGGTGAAGAAAAAAATAAAATCAAATACTAATATTAAATTAATTTCATGGGCGTGGGAAGGAAGATTTTAATTTTAAAGCTTGAGACGTTACCAACTAGCTCGAATGATATCATCTTTTTAAAAAAAGCTTTTCTAAAAGTTGAATATGTCCAAATACATATGTAATTTAGTGCCCGATTTTAGAAATGTGAATAAACCAAAACACTGGTTAAACTGGACCAATTGGCTAAAATAGTTTGAAACGACAAGATTAATTTGTAGAGAAACCCAATAATTAATGTCCTCATAGGAGACCCATCCTTGTTTATAGCAAACGCTTAAGCAGCCAGTCATATCATCAAGACAGAATTTCAAATGTGAACTCCTCCAGAAGTAATTTAAGGATGTTTAGCTATTTTATGAAGTATGAAATCACACATATTTGCCTCAGGCAGGTGCCCCACTGATATTGAATAAACAATATTCATGCAGTATTTTATAAGGGCTTATTAATATAAAGTTTTACTTCATGTCTGAACTGAAGTTCATACTCTGTATCTAGCTGCAGCCTAAACCCCAATTAAATGAGAAAACTGAACGGCCTCCAGGGGACGGAGTTTGCCTGCTTTGAGGGGGAGGAAGCCAGGTTGTGCAAATGTAGCGAATTATCCACTGTGCTCTTGAGCAGGGGTCCCCAACTCCCAGGCTGGGACCGCTATGCGTGCATGGCTTGTTAGAAACTGGGCCGCACAGCAGGAGGTGAGCGGCAAGCGAAGCTTCATCTGTATTTACAGCCGCTCCCCAGCACTGGCATCACCACCTCAGCTCCGCCTCAGATCCTCAGGCGTTAGAATCTACAGGAGCCCCGGTCCCTGGTGCCAAAAAGGCTGGGGACCACTGCCCTTGAGCATCCCTGCCTACATCCTACTGTTTTTTCAACACACTCTTATTTCTCGACTGCTGTTTAGAAAGTGACTTCTCACCATTTCCCTTAAGACTAGCCCTCTTTTACCTTTCTTCATGGAGATGGCTATCTCTACAGATCGAGATGGGAAAAAGGCCCTGATGAGTCAAGCGAAGTGTCTCTTTATGACAGGTCATAGTTACACTTATTCCCCTGACCTCTCCCAACAAGTCAAAACTAGAGATCCCTGCCCAATCTCTGGGCCGATGCCAGGTGGCTCTCTAGGACAGGCTGCTCCTGACCCAGTAACCGGCTCTCGAAGGTTTACAGCTTCCCAAGGGAGTGTTCTTCCAGGGCTCACACTTAGTGTTCTTGTCTAGCATTGATATATAAATGAAATTTCCTCTTCCTGCTGGTCAAGCCGCTCTGTACATGGGTGGTATGAAGGAAATCACACCCTTTGCATCTCCTGTGTATCAAGACTTTTAGAGAGCACGGGCGAAATGCGGGACCTTGAGCTCCCCACCATGCCCACTGGCGGACCCATTCCCTGACTGTTTCTGATGGACCCTCCAGCTGAGCTAATCCTCCAAGACCCAAGTTCTCCACGGAACACATTCTTTGAGCAGCGATGGTCAAACTTCATGGAGGTACCTTCGGTTACTATTGCTGTGTGACAAACCGCCCCAAATGTAATGGCATTCAACAATCATTATTATGCTCATGGGTCCTATGGATCAGGAATTTGGGGAAGACACAGTGAGATGGCCTATCTCTGCTCCATGATGACTACGACTTCATCTGGAAAAACTTGAAGGCTGGGGATGACTCAGTGACTGGGCCCTGGAATCAGCCAAAGCGTCATTCACACTCGGGACTGGCAGTTGATGCCACCTGACAGGTGGGACCTCAGTAGAGGCTGCCAACTGGAACATCTACACTTGTCCTCTCCATGTGGCTGCTTAGGCTTCCTCACAGCCTTCCAAGGGACTCCTTCCCAGAGTGAGCAAGGGACAAGTGCACACTTTTTTTTATGACTAGACTTGACAGCTGCAGAGAGTCACTTGGCTTTATTTCATTGGTCAGCACAGTCATAAAGGCCTGCCCAGGTTCAATGGAAGGGACACTGACCTGCCACTGGATGAGAAGAGGGTCAAAGACTTCACGGATGTATTTTATAGCAGTGGCAAGATGTGTTTAACACATTTGACAGTTCTGGGTTTTTTGCCATTCTTGCTGGTGTGTGACTGATTCACCTGTCTGCTGTAATCATCACACGGTGTGAACAGAGGGCCACGGCGACATTCCTGTGTACGCGGCATCACACTGATTCTTTGGTCATGATTTGATGAATAGTTCTAGGCATCGCTGCACATACATTATCTTGTTTAAGCTCCATAGCCCTGGGCACGGGAGCCTATGGTCTCATTACTACTCTTTGCCCAGGAGGAGAACAAAATACCCCGTTCCCCAGGTTTAGGGCTGGAGGAGAATCTCCAAGTGAGGTGCTCAATTTTATCCCAAACCCCGTTTTCCAGAAACGAAAACTCCCGAGTTCTGTTGTTTTACTCACAGCTATTTGTTAATGGTTACCCTGAAACCTTAGGGATAAAATCAAAGTATCTGGGTGCTATTTTATTAAGAAATTGAAGATGGGTGTCCTTTACAGCACTGGTTCTCAAGCAGGGCAGTTTTACTCTCCAGGGGACAAATGGCCGTATCTGGAGATATTTTTGATGATCACAGCATCACAGCTGGGGGTGGGGGCCACCAGCTTCCAGTATGTAGAGACCAGGGATGCACTAAACGTTCTACAAAGCACAAATCAGCCCCTCCCCTGCCCCATCAAAGGATTTTCTGGTCCCGAATGTCAATTTGGCTACAGTTAGGTAAGCCCTGCTGTACAGGGAGTTTTTATAATCCCCCTATAAAAGCGAGGGAACCGGCTCAGGGCAGCCGGACGGCTTGCGAAGGATTCCACGGCTGGCAAGCCATGCAGCCAGAATGCAGACGCTGTCCTGAGGTCCTGTTTACCTCAGCGAGCCCCACCACCTGCCTAGAGAGCGGGGACTCTGAGGGGAAAGTGGGTTTCCTCGCTTGATCCGTGTCTGGGGCACCGTGCCGTCCACCACACCCACCGTAATGAGCGCGGGTCACCCTGGCAGACGCCGCGCTGCTCCCACGCTTCCTTCACCTTTAGGGAGACAGGTGCGGCGCTCACACCGGCGCAGTTCAGATTATGAGCTAAGGTGTGGGTGGGGACTGGGCTCTCACCTCCCGGACCGAGACTTGTAAATAACACCTGCACTCCTGGGGCACAGGGCGCCTGCGTGCGCAGGTGTGCGTGCGTTGTGGGCGGGCGTTGGGACCTCATCTTACAATGGCAGGCAAAGAGCTAGTTACTTGTCCTTTTGGAGATAACTGTTTTCTCATCTTGCAGACATGCTCAGTAGGAAGGTAATCTAAACCCCAGGAAGTTTGGATCATCTGCGGATTGTCAGGAAAGAAATGCTGATTATCCCGGGAGATTCCGCCACCCCAAAACTGCAGGTGCGGCGGGGTGCTGCGGTCATGCTGGGCCCCACGCTCGCTGGTGACTGCAGAGAGAGCGTGCGGGCAGCTGGCAAAGGCTGGCCCCAGGCAGATGGGGCCCTGCTCCCTCTTGACCCCTGATTAATGCCGCCCTACGCAGAATGTCTGGCTGTGAGTCAGCCTTTCAGACCCATTCATTCCTGGGCATTGCGTGTCAGTGCAAGAGCTGGCTTTGGGCAAACGAGTCTTCAGGTAACAGATGATCGTTAAAACGTCAGACAAATGTTATCGCCAGTGACATGCTTGGCCGTCTCTGCTCATTCTCTGTCGCTTCCCAGTTTGTGGCGGTCTCTTCATTTCGAATCGGGAGGATAAACCCAATCCAGATGATCCACTGAGATGAAGCGTCTTCCCCTCGGGTCTTCTCACTCACTGCTCGTGGGCCCAAGTTCAGCAGGGAAAACCAGCTAGGGGCGAGCAGCAGAACAAAAGGGAAGGCCTGGCCTGCCTTCCGAACCCAGGCAGCCCGCATATACAGTGTTTTAACTGTTCCTCAGAGAATGAAGCATTCATAAGCCATTCCATCTCCAAGAAAAAAATTTCCTGTGACATTTTAATCCCCTTTTGTGCTGGAGCATTTTTAGAGTTTTCTTCTGCCAGTCATCTCGAATGTTTTGTATCTTTCCCTTTCAGCTGAATCGCATATTATCAGTCATGACCCACAACACAAAAATAATGCCACTGTTATTGAATGAAAGTCTAGTTCTTCGGGTTATTCTGGGCTACGGGTCAGCGCACAAAGTCCGAAGTCGTTGTTTAGTAGAAGCTTATGTCAGGACAGCAAACATGAGCTGTGGCGTGACAGCGACCACCTGTGTTCTCCAATTTGTTTTATGTCTCTGAGATATTTTTGTAACTGATATGACTGGCTGCCTCGGCATTTTTCCATATTTGAGATCTGGCTGATTTCTGAGATCTCTGGTCTGCTTATGGACTTTTAGACATATTCTGTGTCTAAATCGGGGTTTCTCAACCTCAGCGCTGTTGACATTTGGGGGCCAGGTACTTCCTTTTCGTGGGAGCTATCCTGTGCATTGTAGGATGTTAGGTATCTATGTTCTAGATAGCAGACATGTCCTCCCCCCAAGTTTATAACCAAAAGTGTGTCAGACCACGCCGAGTGTTCCTAGGGGAGCGAAATCATCCTTGCTCAAGAACCACTGATTTAGATGAAAGAATAACTGGATACGAGTGACTTCATTCCCTTGTTCGTTCCCTTGACAAATATCTCTTGAGCACCTACTGTGTGCCAGAATCCTCTTTGGAGACTGTAAATGGGGAGATGAAGAGATGACAGTCGCTACCCTACAAGGACTTGTTGGGCAGATAGACAGAGTTTAAATAACTACATCAGGGACACTGTCTAATAAGATTGTAAAGGATTCGGCTTGGAAGTTCACAGGAGGAAGTCTTCAAGTTATCAGACTTCCTGGAAGTCCTTGATTGTCTATTTATTCAGGAAGATCCTCTATTTCCAGGGGGGAAATCCTGTTGACCAAGATAGTATACTAAAAAGAGTCTCAAAACTAAACCCGTGGATTCTTTTATAAATGTATTGGTAAATTTAGATGATCAAGTGTAGGTGGAAAGTGCCCTGGTATGGAGACACTCACTGATGTACAAAATGTATCCGTGAGAGCGTCTGAATGATTCAGTTGGCTAAGTGAGCCCTCGGCCGTGGGCAGTGTCCAGGCGTTGTCTCAGGAAGGTGTCTGGAAATTTTCATCCTTCTTTCAGTAGTAATAGATGAAAGTGGATGTTTACGCTTCTCTGGGCCTTAGATCTGATGACCTCTCCATAAAGTGTGGAGAACTGCAGTGTCGTTGGGCGAGAGCAGCCCCAGCTCTTGAGGTAGCATGGGAATGGTGGCCCACTGGGATCTGCAGCGGGGAGCAGAGTTCCCAGCAGGCCAGTTGGAAATCCTCTCCCTCTCTTCCACGGCAGCAAGTGCGAAAGATGCTATTAGAAGAGATGGTTTTGAATGTATGCAAATTTATATTGAAATCAGTTGTGTGTTTTAACTATGTGGGAGGCCTCCCTGAACAAGCCCGATCCCTTCTGATCTCGGAAGCTAAGCAGGGTCAGGCCTGGTTAGTACTTGGATGGGAGAACACCTAGGAAGACTAGGTGCTGTAGGTGTAAAAAATTAAAAAATAAGGGATTGTAAGCTGACAAGGTCCTTGCAATCTGTGAGGTCAACCAAGGGTTGCCTCACCTGAAAACAACAACAATGACAACGACAACAACAAAAACACTGGCTGGGGAGTGAGAAAGCCCTGGGACAAAATTCAGGTCTAGCCGTTTGACCCTGGACAAGTTACCCCACTGTGCTTTGTAGAAACCGGAAGAATGACTCCCACCTCCAAAGATTGCTGTAAGAATTATAGATATTCAAAATTTGCCTAAGTGCTTGGCAAATGGGGTGGCGGCCAACCTCTCACACTGGCATGCCCTTGACCCTATGGTTGAAAACTGTTGTTTTAAACATAAGAAGGAGTGAACCCAGAAAGCTATTACAGGTCTACAGAACAGCTGTGTGACTTAAAACCAAAGATCAACAGTAGCGGCCTTTGATTCTAAAGCAGAGGAGCCATTGAAGCTTCCTCGGCAGAGTAAAGCCCGTCTCCTGAGATTGGGATGGTCTTTATCTGTGATTTTAGAGCTGATGCTGGTTAGAGAAGGTGTGACCAGGAAGGCCATCAGAGCTCAGGAAAGGCCTACCCTCTCAGGAATATCAGTAATTATTTTAAAACTCAAACAGAAGTGGTGTCACGTTTTGGTTATTTCTTGGGCCCGGCCCAACCGTAAACAAGCCTTTGCCCTTGACTCCTGAGACTTAATAAAAATGTGCCCAGACCACTTTCAGTGCTCTATTTGGCTGACAAGTATATAGATGTGACCAAGGATAGTAATATAAGGACAAAGGAGGTGTCTCCCACCAAGGACGAGATGACGTTAGATCGTGGGGCCTGACGTCAGAGCGAGTGTGATGTTTAATAGTGTAGACGTTGACGAGAGACCTATTTTGAAGAGATCTTTTCCTTATCTGTGAATATTCTTGTCTGGATGGCCTCCTTATCAATGCGTTTCTTTATTAATTTTTAATTTTTACCAAAATCTCAAAAATTATCAGTCCCTATGAAAATGAAGACAATATAAATTTGACCCAATTTCTTGCTCAGAAGATAATTTCTCTTACCCGTTCCCCCTTTTTGTATTCAACCTTTACTAAGCACCTGTTATAAGCTGAGCAAGACAAGACAAGGGCACTGCTTCCAGGAGCTTGCACTGTAGTCAGGGAGGAGAAGAGAGACGAGTAGAGGTAATTATAGGATGGGGCAAAGTACAGTGGTGGGTGTAAGTGCAGGATGCAGTGGCAGCCGCGAAGTCCACACTAACGCTTAGCGAAGGCTTCCGAGTTAAAGGGACGCTTCGGCTCTTTGGAAGGAGACAGCCAACAAAGATAGAAAAGAAGGATGTTTATGGGAGGAAAACAAGATCTGTTCTCGAAACAACGACTTAAGGAAGAAGTCCTGGGTTCCTTAATGGAAGCGGAGGCCTGGACACGTCACTGTGGCTTTACAACGACCATGCACAATAGTTCCCAGCCACTGCAGTCGTTCTCTAAATCAGTTGGACTGTAGAAATGTGCATGGCTCAGTTGATCCTTGTGTAGAAAAACTACACATGAAATTGAATTAAAAATCTTTAATCGAAAACTAAGAATGATTCTCAGAAATATTCTGTACTTCGCATTTAGAAACTGCCCGAAATGTGTGATAATCCACCCTATGCCTTCCAGCTAGAGAGTCTAATCGATGCTTATGCTTACGAAAAACGCTGTCCTTTGCTGCCATCCCCCCGTGCTCATTTTTTTCCTTTCTGATCTCTAGAATGGAAGGATGCTCGGTCTGTTATGATAACATGTTCCTTTACTACTGGTCTTCATAGTCATTAAACTATTTCTAAGTTCAATTGAATTCCTATTGAAACTTTGGTTTTTCCTCAATTGAAAGTATAGAACAACTCACTAGCACATTTCTTTTTTAAGAAGATGCTTATGAAAGCATTTACTCCAGTGACATAAGATGGGTGGGCTATTGCATGCTTTAATTATACCAGATAAAGGAGGAACCCAATTCCCCTTGGCAACTGGAACCATTGACGCTAGAGCTAGAGGAAGAGGCTTTCAGGAAATTTTGTAGCTGGAAAGAGATTTGCAGACGAGGAAGTATCACTCACCAGCTTAACCCAAGATGCTGATAAAGGGGGGGGCCGTCCCTTTCAGATGAATCAGAGCCTTATCACATGCACATACAGCAAAATGACTAAATGAAGCAGCTGGAAGATTATGGTAAGTTTTAATTATCTTTTAATAGCCAAAGGACTCTTGCCAGCACATGCTGATAGTCTGTCAGCTGTTATGTGCCATACAACCTCCATTTATGAGCCTCAGCTGTTACAAATTGGAAAATATATTTACAGTGACGATCTCTTCTTGTTAAATGCAGATTCCCAGAGATGTTCAAGCTGAAATTTGGCCACGCTGCTTTGTTTCCGTCACTGTCTCGTATAGAACTGAATAGGCCGGCAAAATCCAATAGTAATAACGGCCCCCATTCTTGTTAATAACGTATGCCTCTCATTATGAGTATAATAATCTCAATCCACAAAATGTAAGGGTTCCTCAGGCTTCATTTCTCTTCCAGTCTGCACAACAGAGCGGTTACAGCTCAGGGCTGGCAGTGGGCCCGAGGTGCATTCAGAACTTGGCACTCCATGAAACCAAGTCTGAAACTCTTTTCTGAAAATTAATCCTTTTGTTGTTGTTGAGAGCATGCTCATTTTCTGTCATATTTCAGTAACTAAAGCAGTTCGAAAGTGATTAGAAAAAGTTAATCAAACTTCTATGTCTATAATTTCTTTACATAAAAAATCTACCTGAATTCATATACTCTTTTCTTTGGTGATTCTGAAGGGTCTTATGTTACCATCACGAAGGTCAGTTTAGGGGGACATAGCAGAAGGGCCACTAGTTAGGGCTTTCTCTATCACTCGGGTTGGGCAGGACCAGGTTTCGATTCTCATGGGTTCTCTCCCGTCACAGGTACATGGGGGCATTTTTTTTCACATCATGAACCAGCCCCTCCATGCCCTAGAAGAAGTGGGGCAGAGGATAAGAATGGAGATCTTTTTCTGTGCGACTCTCTCTCTTGTCATATGAAGAAGGACTGTTGGGCTCACTCTGGCTCGGTCGGATTGTTTTCTCTCTCTAGTGGCCTCAGAAGACGTGGCCTTTGTGACAAGGAGAGAGGATTTGTCTCAGTGAAATAAGTCATCAGCAAGGCTCACTATACCATTAACACCTTTCCTCCCCCTCACCTCCTCATAGAGACTTGGGAAGGGTGGGCAGGGGCACGGTTGGTGGCTGAAGGGCCCACGAGCCCCGAGAAACCAGTTGTGATTCTCCTTAGATTAAGGCACCTGCTCAATCTTCATCCTTAGCTTGGAGAATAACAGTGAAAATCCCACTCATTATCCTAAATATGAGGACTTATCTATCCCTTATCATAAGCCAAGAACGGAGTTACAATCTTTCTCGACATGAATCATATGCACATCAGTTTATACATCTGTATGAGATTTTCAGCTCTGTTGTGTTCACAGCATGCTTTCAAACACTCGAATGTAGGTGACTCTGAAGATAGGATTGAGAGGCCGAAGATGATGCCAGACAAATCAGCCACTTGGACAGTACGGCACAGGGATGTCGTACAGTATCCATAAAGGCATCCATGATGTCATACTCTCCTCTCTTTTCAGCGGTCAGAACCTACTGCCCTGAAGTCACCTTCTACCGCCCACTTTGCTCACGTGTTTAGCCTGCCAGGTCTACAAGTCACCCTCTTCGCAGCTGGCTTGATCGCGTGCCATGCTTCTGACCTCGGTCTGCTCTGTGACCTGCTACTTTCTTAGCCTAGTGTTCTGCCTGGTAGGGACCAACCAGCAGCCTTGCCTGGGACCCAGGGGTTTCCTAGGACAGAGGACTTTCAGTGGTAAAACTAGGAGAGTCCCAGGCAAACTAGGCCAGCTGATCACTCTACATGCGATACTCATCATCTCACGAATACATATATTTCATTGTAGCACTAATACATTTTGCAAGTCGGTCACTGATTGGCAGCCTACATGGAGAGGGCGCTGTGGCAGACTGGTTGAAAACCTCCCTTTATGTTCTGTCCATTGCTCGGTGAATTTATTTCCACTGGAGGGAGGCCTTTGTTTTTGTCTCTTTCAGTCTAGTTGAAATCCAAGCATCATCTCTAGATTTTTACTGTTTTGCAAGATTAATTCCAGGTGTTGATGACTTGCTTACAAATCAGACCTAGACTTGACATAAATCGGTATAATTTACCCACTCTGTTGGGTAGGGTCATTGTTGGGGCCATGGGAAAGACAGAAGACCAGTGTCAACAGACCTGGCCGAGAAGGCCGCCCTGACCACGTGGCATCTCCCTTACCCACCAGCAGTGCGGTTGTATCCAGAGGTCATGTGCAAGGTCACCAATATGTTCTGTGGCCCATGCTGTGGGCGGAGCGCTCACTGAGTGCTCACCTCGCGTTCTGTGTGTTCGTTGGAATAATTCTGTCTTTCCTGGATGAAACATCGAGGCCTAGTGGGATAGCACAGTTAGAAAGTGAGCCGCCATGTTTACACGGTCCATTGGCTTACAATATTTTAAAAAATGGTTTGTGAGTTAAGATCTATCCTTAATTGCAGGAAGTTGAGGATTCAGGTCAGAGTGAGACTGGTGAGTATAAAACCTTAAAACCACGATCGACAGCAGAATATAGCACCTAATTTTCTACCAGGGTCTCAGCAGTCTTTTGGGAAGTCCAGGCTGTCCACAGTCATCTTAAAATTACAAAGCCATCCTTTCCGTGGGACTGTGATGACATGGTATTCAGAGAACAAAGTGCTCTGGAGAAACGTCGGATTATTTTGTCGTTGTTGCTCTTAGACATTACCGTATGCCATGGTAATCTAGGTGTCATGGAAAAATTGCTTGATGGCGACCTTTTTACGTGTCCCTAAAGTAATCTGAAAATGTGAAAGGGACAGAGATGAGCCAGATGATCTGTCGCAAGTGGGGTGGGCACAGGTGGGAGGGGCACTGACATTCTCCTCTCACCGGCCAACAATCGGATGCTGTCATGCAAAGGAAACACATTTCCGTCCTTTACAACCCTAATCACACCGCATTCTGGGTAGGACTAGAAACTTCTGTGACTCGCACAGAATCCGACTTAATGGGAAGAGTACTATCCCATGAAAATATCTTGCTACATGATTCGATGTGGGAAAAGTTACAAAGACGTCTCGACGATTGTTCTTCTTCCGGACGACATCTTCAGTTGTTCAACTTCCGACAATCTGCCTGTAGTTTAAGCGACACACATACACACCTGCTGGGTCAACACTATTTGTAGTGACAAAATCGGTTTTCTCCTGGCAGCCTCGACGCTGTTAGAGACCTTGTGTGTGGAGGTCTTGAACGCTGGAATTTATAAAGTGAGAACTATTTGAAGCTGACACTGGCTGGTTAGTATGTTTAAAAATATGCGGAAGGGAGAGAACTAAATACAGCCCGCAGGGTGAAAACCTTCTTAGTCACTCAGTGTGGTTAAAAACAAATGACAGGGGACTGTCCTGCATCTATTTCAGTGTTCTAAATGGAATGTTTAGCACTCAGTTATCCCTGCTTGCAGGCCGCCTCTTGAGGCCCTCGGGCCATCCCAGACAGCCTCACCCATGTTCTCATCGCCTCCTTGTCAAAAATAGGCAGTGAATAGGGGAGTGGCGACGGAGAAGGGATTCAAGGCAGGGAATTCCAAATTAAGGGCAGTTTCTGAGATATAAATGCTGCTCGAAATGTTGGCTAAATCATAAATCTAACCAGAATAAGTCGGCTTGGAAGGTGGTGGTCTTCCCTTTTCTTAATGCCAGAGGGTCATTTATTATATGGGAAATATTAAACATAGGAATGAAACGAATATACCTTATTGGATATGTCATTATTTCTCTATGTCTGGCCTTTCCGGATTCAGCAAACTCATTGTTTTGATTTTTAGGCTTTATCAGAAATCTGCTGGGGGAAAGTTTTACTCCTTTATCTATTTTGAAAAGGAAGGGAATTTACTTTTGAAATGGTGTTTAGGATTAGATGTTACTTGTTTAATTCAAGTAGCAGCCTCCTTCCTTGGCAAGCTAAGTAGGGTGCCAAACCTGAGGCTGGCAGAAAATAGGCTTTCAATATTCCCGTCTAACATTAAAAATGTATTTCATTATAGAATACCATCAAGAGAAAAAATAACCCAATGCATAGGCATGCCTACACTTTCTGCAAGCAGCCAGTCAAACCCTTCGGTGAAAGAGAACTTTCTGGAAGTGTAAACATCTGTCTGCTTACTAAGAGTCTCCCAGCCTATTACGTATCGCTGACATAATGATGTCTTGGGCACTTCCTCTTCCAAAATACAAAAATAAATGACACAGAAACCCGAAGCGCTGCAGATTAGTGGTTTTTCAGGCTTTACAACTGTCCTCAATGCTCAGGGTTCTCACATGACGACCGCAGCTGGGGCGATGGATCGTTCTAAGCCGGCTCACCGTTTTAGCAGATCTTCCATTTTAATGAAGCGATTCATCTGGAAAGAGAGACAGTGTCATGAGGACAAGCCATGCCATCACGCTGAGAGTGTGGCCGAGGAAACCCCGGCAGCCTGTGACCCTGCCTTGGGTCCCTCCGCCTATGCTCTATGCCCATACATCGTCTCCTTTAATTTCCAGGCCAGTCCTGTGAGGTCAAGCTTATGATGCTTACGAATAAAAATATGAGGCTCAGAGACGTTAAATCACTTGTAACTCAAGCATCTGAGATTCCAAACTCAGCATCTTGCTGTTCCCTGAACGTATCCACTTCTCTCTCTGTCCTCTCTCTGTGACGTCTCCCTCCCCTTCTCTTCCTCTCCTCCTCCCCTCCTTCCTCTTTCCCTTCCTTTTCTTTTCCCAGTCCTGTCCCCATTGCCCCCATTCTTTTATTCCTTCAATTATTCAAAATATGTTGAGCTTCTGTACCATGCCGGGCCCTGTGCTAGATGCGAGGATTCGGCAGTGAACAAGACACGGGCCTTGTCCTCATGTAGCTGGCAGTGTCGCAAGCAACAAGTATCTTCACATCGAAACTAAGGGGCATTTGAAGGGCGGGGAGCGGGGACACGGCACGTGCAAAGGGGTGCTTACTTCTCGGGTAGGGCAGCTGGTGTATTAGTCAGCAGACTAAGAATGGCCGGATTTCAACAGGACGGAATAATGGACCAAAACCGCTGGTTGAAATTAAGCAGGAATAACTGCAAAGCCTTTTGTTTCGGTTTATTGTTATATAATTTCAGAATCTGGAAGACGACTTCACGGGGTTTCAGGTGAGGTCTGACACTTTAGCCATGTGAAGGAATGGGTTAAAAAGTATGCCATCTTAGGCTCTGTGTGTACCAGCATGGATTCCAAAAGAAAGTCCTGGTAATTCCATGTCACATCCATCATTCTCTACAAGACTTTTCCGTTTTGAGGGTCACATTAATTATTAGATAGTACCCAGGGAACATTCAGCCTCATATGTATGAACTAGTATCACAAAGTAGCTGATTTTTGTTAATGTCTACTGCTTATAATGTTTAAGATACAGTTTTCCAGAACTTTTTTTTTTATTGGTTTAGTCTGATGGAAGAGACAAAATGAGCATGTGCAAAGTTACTATAAAATAATAATAAAAAAAACCACAGATAATTAGTTTATGATGGCACTGGGGAGAAACAGCATAAAGAAGTGAACAGAACCCTGGCATCGGAATTAAACATCAGGGTTTGAAGACCAGCTCTGCTTACGTTAAGTGTGGTACAGACCATTCGCTTCACATGTTGGAGCTTGATTTCCTCGTTTGTAAATTGGTGCTACAAATATCTGCATCACGAGATTGTCGAAGCGATTAGAAATAATGTCAGTAAGTTTCCTGACAAAGTGCCTGGCACATTATCGGGAACTAAGGAGACTCTGAAGAAAAACTTAATTGAAAGAAAATAGAGAGAAGTCAAGGAAAGAATCTTGGAAGAAATGCTTTTTGAGATTCATCCTCAAGAGATCATGGGCATCGATTGACTTAGTTTTAAGAAACCCATTCCAGGCAGAAAAAAATGGTAAAATGAAAATATAAGATCAAAAATTTGTGGAGATGGTGTTGTGCTTTCTCTTTAGTCAACCCTGCTGACCTGTGTTTTGTTGAGACTGAAATTCATTGACAGCTGTATGTGGCCGGTAGGAATCTCAGATGTGTGTTGATTTTCCTGTTCCTAAATCCTCCTCATTTGAGGAATGGTGTTACATTGTTATCAACTTGTTTCCTCATTTAATTTAGAAAACCAGCAGGCATTGTCATGCCATGAAGAATGTCAGAGTGTTTTCACGAGAATGTGCAGGAAGCACATTTCCTAGTGATAGCTTCCTACGAAACATAACGCTCATTTATTTTTCTTTATCAGCACTATCTCGAAGGGGGCAAACAGTTTCGTTTTGCCTTCCTTACCAGAAACTGCTCCCCCATTTTTTAGTGAAGGGCAGCTTATTTAAAATTCGTTATTTTAAAAAGAACTAGATCATATGTTCAACTTGACACCCTAAAACCTAAGACTAGGGAGCATCGAGCTCATTCAATAAATACAACTAAATATAACATGTCGTGTAATTCTGGCATTTTGGGGATCCTAAGGGAGAGGGTGTTGGTGAAGAAGAAATGAAGTGATTGGAGCGATGAAGAAAGATGGGAAGGAAAAGAAAGAATGAAGCGTGGGGCGAGGAAGGAGCAGAAACTGGGAAGGAACACAAAGAGGGAGAAAGAATAAGAAGAAGAAGAAGGAGGAAGTGGAGGAAACAGAAGAAAGAAGCAGAAACAATAAGAAAGAGGAATGGAGGAATGAGCGGGGCCAGCGCAGGGTGCGGGGGACTCTACTTCCTGCCGGAGGCCCGCTTCCCCGCCCCCCATTCAAGCCTTGACCCTAACAGGAGGTAACTCTAAGTCTAAAGACCACTCTCAGGGGGTTCGTCCTTAAAAAATCTACGGTTACATTCTCTCCTTCCTTTCTTTTCTTCCTCTTCTTCCTGATAATGGCCCCGACTCTTTCAAAATTCAAAATTACAGTAGAAATCTGTTTAAAATGTTTATTTTTTCAAAATATTTTTTTTCCGCCCAGTCGAGTCTCAAAGTGCAGTGATATAAGGACCCATCAGGAGGTAATGTAAAGTGCCTGAATGCAAAGTTCTTTGCATCAATGCTCTCCAAACTTCTTGGGCATTAGTGTCCCCTGGGAAGCTATTAAAACCTAGGGTGTCTGGGCCCACCCATGGAGGTGGTTTGAGGTGGGGTCATCTATCATTTTTTAAGCGCCCCAGGGGATGTGAAATGCGACGAGAGTTGGGGATCACGTCTGGGGGAGATGGCAACAGGGTGTGTGAATCATGGCTCCAGCACTTACTAGTAAAGGGTTCCAGAGCATATATAAAACTGGGATCATGTGGTTTTGTAACATCTCTCTTTCTCTCTCTTTGGGTTCTTTGAAAAATGTTATAAAAAGACTATCTCCAAAAAATGAGAAAGGCCACTGGGCATGGGCACTGTCATGGAAGTGGTGTCGGAGAGGCCTTATGTCGACTCTGTGCCTGCTTATCTGCCACCTGCGTCCAGTGCTCATCACACCCATCGTCTACTAACTGCAGCGCTGCCTCCCCGCTTGGAGCGTCCCTCCTTCTAATTCTCCTGGCACCCAGGCTCCAGCCAAACTCAGCCACATGCACTCTCTCCTCTGGGCCTTTTCCCGGACATTCCTTTCAATTGGATCGATCTAGAACTCTCCTTAACCACACCCCTATCATTCCATTGCTGTCTATTGAAATTTTATGTATCCTTCGTGGCCCTTCTTCCATGAGGCAATCTTAATTCTCTTGCCAACAGACACAATCCTTCTTGTCTTCGAGATCACACTGCATGTTGCTTTGCACTCTCTCTCTCTCTGCTTATCTGTATTTTCTTTATGGTCCCGAATATTTTTATCTGATTTGTCTAATAAGCTGAGTGAAGGTTGGAACTATCTCATTATATATCTTTGGATCCTCTATTGTGTCTACCCAGCCCAGAATTCTGCAGAGAGTGCGCTTAAGACATATTTATTCAATAGAAATCCATAAAATACAAAAGGTGTTGATTGAAGTATAAAACCAGTTGAGATGGGAAACTGCAATTTAGACAGGTGTGTTTGTTAAAGTGGCAGTTTTAGGAGACGCTTTCCAGCTCCTTGACAGATAGACTCAGACAGGACACAGTGATGAGGAGCTCCAGGTCCCTAATGCCTTCCAGCCGGTATTGAGAAGAGATCCATGTGTGCGCGCGTTTGTGTGCGTGCATGTGTGCGTGTGTGTATGTGTGTACATGCACGTGTGTGTGCGTGCATGTATGTGCGTGGGTGCATGTGTGTACATGCGTGTGCACGTGTGCACATGTGCATGTGTATGCGTGTGTGTGCATATGTGTGTGCATGGGCGTATGTGTGTGCCTCGGTGTGTTAGGTGCAGACAGAGTGGATGAATGGCATGTTGTTTCCAAACTTGACATAGTCACTGCCACACATCTCCCTTTCTTGACAATCATTTACTTGTCTTATGTCACTTCCCCTTGGTTCACTTGGACGCTCCTGTCTTAAACTGTAACCATGGGACTTATCATCTTTTATATCAGAAGAAAGGCAATGCCTTTATGGCTGTGACTAGAGTACAACTGCCTCCCCCCCACAAAAATTATCATTTTTTATAAATTGCCAAGCTCGATGTTATTCTTTGTGGTGTTCCACTGGATAACAAGCACCTTCCAAATATCCCCACTTATGCAGAGAACAAGATGCGATGGCCACCCTCACTTAGGCCATCTCTCCTGCTGTGTACAGGAACCACAAGTGTGCATTTAAAAGTAGAAACTGGCCTCTTGAGTTTACCAGTTAATTTAATCAACTCTTTAAATTACTTAAAAAAATAAAAAAAGGAAGGAAACAAAAGAAACCTATTTTAGAAACAAAATGTCTCTGTGCAGCTCTCTTCACATGGACGAGTCTCTTCCAGCAGGAGGACAGAATGACAGTTCCACTTATCTTGGCTGCTCGGAAATTAGATCAGCGACATATTTTCTGTCGGAGAAGAAGCCTTATCTGAGTGGCTAAACTTCAGAATCAATCATCCGATTTTCAGTCCTGCCCCCTCTCACGAGTGGGGAGCGTTATACAATTTGTATGTTTCAATTAGGTTGCGATGAAAAATGAGTAGCTCGGGGGCATTGGTTTATTACTGGTATCCAGCCATGTTTTCCTTTGCTAAATGACATCCTGAAAGCCTCCATTCAGAACATAATCACCTTAGGGTGCCCACAGACTGTGGCCCTAAATGATTCAATTAGAGCTGAAAGCCATTCTCTTCCGAGAACACAAGCCTCTAGAAGCACATTGCACGCTCAGATGCTGTTTCTCTCCTAAATGATCCTGAAGGATGTAAATGTGGATGAGGATTAATTCTGTCTGTTCTCTCTTTTCCGTCTGATCTGCTTTTATGAAGCAGTGTCAGGTCTTAGGATAAATCATCCTCAGTTTACCAACAAGTGAGTTTATAAACGAGTTGATTTCAATGAAGAACATTCCCCGATAGAACAAACAAACAGTAAAAGAAGCTGAGTTTCCTGCTGACCCATAATAACCTATTTGACTCACAGTGAAACTCAACTATACAGTATTAACAGTACCCTGTCATTTCTAGGGAAAAGGAGCTGATGTTTCAAATAACTTGAAACATCTGAAACTGTATTTGACATGTGGCAGTTTCCTCCTCTCTCCTAGTGAGAGGAGATTCTTCCTCCCTCTCATCAAGAAATAGCTGGATGCACTGTGAGTGGAGGGATGTATCTTTTATCTATTGCTGTGTAACAAACCATTCCAGACTTAATGACCAAAAACAACAGTCCTTCTTTGGTTCACGATTTTGTGTGTTGGCAGTTTGGGCAGGGCTCAGCTGGTAGGTTTTTCTCCTGGTCTCCACCAGGTTCAGACATGTGTCAGAAGTTGTCTGGCAGCTTGGTGGAGTCTAGTGGCCAGTACCGCCTCCCCACATACCTGGTGCTTGGTTGTCGTGGTTGTCGGCTGGACTCTCTCTCCGTGCGGTCTCTCATCCTCAAGGAGGCTGGCCCATTGGTCAAAGTAATTCATGTGGCCAAGCCCAGATTCAAGGGCTCTTCTTGATGAGAGGGGTGGCCAGGTCACATTGCCAAGGGCCACGCTCGGATGGGAGGGATGACTGCAGCCGTCTCTGTAAAGAGTCTAAGAGTGTCAGAGTGGACTAGTGAGACGAGGAGCAGTGAATGTGAGTGAGAAGGTGACTAATAACTTCAAAGCTGAGGGGACCTCGATTCGACCCCCACTCGACTGCTTCCTAGTATCTTGGAGAGCTCATTAGCTAACTCAAGCAGAAGTTTCCTCATCTCTTGAGAGTAATGCCTGCCTGTCACAGTTGTGAGAATTAGTTAATACTTATAAACCCACCTAACCAAGCGCCAGTGACGTAGTAGCTGTCAGAAAGTGATTATATTCATACTTCCTGTTTCTCTCGCCTCACCTCACAAAGGCAAACAGAAAGGGGTGGATTTCAGGCATCTCTACCCTGATGCTCCTCAGGGATCTCAAAGTCAGCTCCTCCACGGAAAACTCACCAACTCTCCTCTCTCACCTCCTCCATCCCTGTTTGCATCTCTCATTGTATCCCTTTTCCCAGATAAAGGTATTACCATCCAAATAATTGCCCAAATCATGGCCTGGGAGCTATGTATGCCATTTTCTCTCACCTCACATCTGCCTGTTTGTTCCTGCTTCCCTCCCTTAAATAGATGTCTGTTAGACACCTGAGATGTTCCAGGCTTGGGTCTGACGGGTAAATGAGGCCAGTGTGGTTCTCGCCCCAAGGAACTTGTAACTAGTTATAATTTGATAGCGTGAAGTTGACAGTGTGAAAATCTCCAACAAACAAGATGTCACGAGAAATAGGAAGGGCATCGGGGAAACTGATTTTGCCTACCCTTCCTCTTTACAGCTCCCAGCTGAGTCCGCCTGCCACCGTCCCTGGCTAGCCACCAATGGCTCGGACACAAGCCTTCTCTCCCCTTTATGGTCCGTCGTCCACACTATTGCTAGAGATATCTTTTGGGAGGAAAAAAAAAATCACTGTGTGAATTCCCTGCTTGAAAATCTCTATGGCCCATTGGATTAAGATCCAGATACCTCAAGGGGGCCTAAAAAGCTCTTCCTTCCTGGCCTCCGCCTAGCTGTTCCCTCATCCTTCCAAGCTGCCTTTCTCGGTGCTCTTCAAACTGCTCGTGCTCTTGCTTGAATCTGTGACTTCACTTCAGAGAAAGTCTTTACTCTGAACTGCATCTCTTTGATGCCTACCTCTCTTCCCCAACCACACACACAACGTTTCTAGTTGCTTTTGTACATCAGAGCTTTAGAACATCATATGTGCTCAATAAGTGTTTGTTGAATGAATGTTTGGGGGGATGGTCAGAGGTAGGGGGTGGTGCGATTCAAGCGAGGGAGAGCTGAGTATGTTTAGTATCCCCTGAAGAGTACCATGAGGAAGAAGAGGAGGCATTTGGCCCTGGAGGAGTAGGGGCTAGGGATGGGATGAGAGAGGCATCATGCCATCTCATCTCTGTTGACATAACAGCAGTAGGGAGGAAACAGACATTCCTGTAACAAGGTCTGTGAGAGCTGCAGTGGACAGGCGTTTTCTGAGGCTGAATCCATGTTTCTAATAAGCAGTGATTTGCCGGAGAAGGGTTATTTTTGTTCTTTGGGGAGCAGTGATGCATAGCTTCTAAGAGGGATTAACAGGTTTTATAAACCCCAGGAACAGAGAAACAGGCAGACACACAAGCTAAACCACTGAATACATCAGACAAGGAAAGTCGTTTTTAAAGTAGTTTTAGCCATAAAACTATTAATAATTCCATATTATTTAATTTTATTTTCTTTCATTGTATTTATATTCAGACTGAAATTACCTAGAAAATATATCTGAGGCTAATCAGACTATTTTATCATAAGCCAAAGCTTTCGATTTAGTTTAACATTAATACAAAGTTTAGTCTGCAGCTTTATTTTATTACTCTACCATGACTCTGAAGGTCCAAGTTATTTCTTAGCTGGATTTTAAATGCTTGGTAGGTTTCTTTTACTCATTCTCTTGTTTTTGTCTTTTTAAACTCCCATTAGTGCTAAGAAAATAACTTAGTCTACTTATCATGAATGGAGGTCTGTTTTGACATTTAATTGATTGTAGACATCAATGCTCCCAAAATAGTTTAAAAAACAATTTCACACATAAACTCATGCAGTCCTCACAACGACTTCCTACAAATGACAACACAGTTTCATCATTGAATATGAATTTAATAATAGCACCTGACCAAGGCATCCAAATTGGAAAGGAAGAAGTAAAATTATCTTCCTTCACAGACGAAATGATTTTATATGTAGAAAACCCTAAAGACTCCATAAAAAAAAGCTGTGTAACTAATACATGAATTCAGCAAAGTAACAAGATATAAAGTCGACACACAAAAATCAGTTATGTTTCTATATACTAGCAATGAACAATCCACACAGGAAATTAAAAAACAATTCTATTTGCAACAGCATCATAAATTCAATACTTAGGAGTAAACTTAACCAAGAAAATGAAAGAGATATATGCTGAAAACTACAAAACATTGCTGAATGGAATTAAGGAAGATAAAAAAAAATTGGAAAGACATTTTATGTTCATGGATTATATCTCATAATTGTTCAGATATTTATACTACCCAAAGCAATCTGCAGGAATCTTTATCAAAGTGAAATCCTTATCAAAATCTCAATGGCATTTTTTTCAGAAATAGAACAAAACCATCCTAAGATTCATATGGAATGTCAAAGGATTCTGAATAGCCAAAACAGTCTTAACGAAGAATAAGGCTGGAGGTTTCACACTTCCTGATTTTAAAACAATACGAGTTACAGTAATCAAAAAAGTATGGTACTGGAGTAAAGACAGACATATATACCAATGGAACATAACAGAAGGCCCAAAAATAAACTCGTGCATATATGGCCAAATAATTTTCAGTGTGGGTAACAAGACTAGGCAACGGGGAAAGAATAGTATCTTTAACAAATGGTGTTGAGTAAAGTAGACAGCCACATGCAAAAGAATGAATTGGGATCTTTACATCATATACAAAACTTAATTCCAAATGAATTAAAGACCTGAATGTATAAACCTGAAACTGTAAAACGTCTAGAGGAAAATATAATGCTTTGTGACATTGAATTTGGCAGTGATTTCTTGGCTATGACACCAAAAGCGCAGGCAGGAAAATAAAAAATAAATAAATGGGACTACATTAAACTTGCAAATTTCTGCACAGCAAAATAAATAAATAGTAACAGTGAAAAGACAGTCTGTGGAATGGGAGAAAATATTTGCAAACCATGTATCTGATGAGGGTTTAATATCCAAAATATATGAAGAACTCAACAACGAAAGAACAAATAAGCCATCCAATTTTAAAAAATGGCAAAGGACTTGAATAGACATTTCTCCAACAAGATAAACAAATGGCCAATAAGCATATGAAAAGATCTTCACCATCACTAATTATCAGGGAAATGCAAATCGAAACCACAAATGAGTTATCACCTCACATCCATTAGTATGGCCATTAACACAGGAAATAACAAGTGTTGATGAGCATGTAGAGAAGCTAGAAGCTTGCACACAATTAGTGTGAACGCAAAATGGTGAAGCCGCTATGGAAAACAGTATGGAGATTCCTTAGAAAATTAAAAACAGAATTATCATATGATAAGCAATCCTACTTCTTGGTATATAGCCAAAAGAATTGAAAATAGGATCTCGAAGAGATATTTGCACACCCATGTTCATTGCATCATTATTCACAACAGCAAAGAGGTGGAACCGACCTAAATGTCCATCAACAGATGAAAGATGAAAGAAAATGTGATATATATACACACACACACACACACACACACACACGCACACACACATATATTCATAAAATATTATTCAGCCTTGAACAGAGCAAATTCTGTCATATGCTACGATGTAGATGAACCTTGAGGACAGTATGCTGAGTGGAATAAGCTAATCACAAAAAGACAAATACTTCATGATTCCATTTATATGAGGTACCTAGAATAGGCAAACTCATAGAAACAGAAAGTAGAATGGTGATTTTCAGGGTCTGGGCGGGGAGAAGGAAATGGGGAGTCGTTTAACGGGTAAGGAGTTTCAGTTTTGTAAGATGAAAAAGTTCTCAAGATCTCTTGCACAACAATATTCATAGTGGTAACACTAATAAGCTGTGCACTTAAAAATTGGGTAAAATGGGAAGGTTGCCATGCTTGCCTCCTCTCGTGACCACACCAAAATTACAATGAAACAATGTAAGAGCCATCACTGGGAGTCGCCTGAAGCCTGGCTGAACAGAAGTCCTACAACTGGGGACACATAGAAGAGGTCCCCTCAAGACCGGTAGAAGGTGTGGAGACGCGAAACAGGGGGTCCCACAACCGCATGTGGCCGTCAAGGAGGGAGGTCGTGGCTGCAGAGCCCCCTCCCCACTTCCCAGAGTTGTGAGGGGTCCTGGCTCCTGGTGTGAACCCAGCCCAGGGTTCAGGTGCCGGGAAGAGAAGTCCCCAAGACCTCCAGCTGTGAAAACCAGCGGAGACTGTGTCTACGGAAATCAGATTCCTTTTAAGGAGCCTGCGCGTGGACTCGCTCACTGATGGGCTGAACTCCAGCACTGGGGCAGCAGCTTGAGAGGCACCCGGGACACCCAGGGAGGAAATGGATTGTCTATCTTCAGGGTGAGAGCGGACAACTTTCTCCCTGACAGAATTGCTGGCAGAGGGCAATGTTCCTTTGTTGAGCACTCCTCCATCCTGCGTGCAGACACAGGTGCCACCACACCTGAGTCTCCATCAACCTGGTTAACACAGGTTGCTCTGCAGATGATTCTCTGAGACCCTGCCTCTCCCAACATATGGGCCCACCCAAGCTGCCTCCAGTGGTTTATTCCATACAAATGGCCTGTCTTGGCTTATGCTGCGGACTTGTCTGAAATTTCTCAAAGGCTCACCAAACCCAAAGAAGCAGCATCTGGCCTCAGTGTGCCCCATATTTCTTGCTGAGCAGCCCCAAGCCTGGCACTAGTGGCAGCCAGCCTCAGTTATAAGGAGAAGAATAGATGAACTCAGTGAGAACTTTAACGAAGAGATAGAAAATATACAAATGAAGATGGAAAACATAAAAGGGAACTACTCAGAAATCAAGAATACAATATCTGATATGAAGAATACGTTAGAGGGAATCAATAGATTGGATGAAGCAGAGGATCAGATCAGTGATTTAGAGGAAGGGGAAATGGAAGACGCCCAATCAGAACAGCAAAATATTCAAAGTGATGAAAAGCAAGCACCTACAACCTATATTATTCTACCTAGCAAAGCTATCATTTCGAATTGGAAAGATAAAGCTTCCCAGACAAGAAAAAGCTAAAGGCGTTCATCACTACCAAGCCAGTATTACAGGAAATATGGGGGGAACTTCTTTAAGAAGAAGAAAAAATATCAAAAATATGAATAATAAAATGGCAAAAACTGTATATCTATCAACAAGACTTCAAATAAAATAGAATTAAATGCTCCAATCAAAAGATGGGGAGAGTGACTGAATGGATAAGAAAACAAGACTCTTACACATGCCGCCTACAAGAAACTCACTTCAGATCAAAAGACACACACAGACTGAAAGTAAAGAGGTGGAAAAAGATATTTCATGAAAATGGAAACATAAAAAAAAGAGACAGAGAAGGACCCAGTCATCCCCATTTCTGGGTATTTATCTGAACAAATCCAAAAGCTGCTTTGAAGAGATATGTGCATCCATAGGTTCATTGCAGCATTATTTACAATAACCAAGATATGGAGGCAACCTGGGTGTCCATCAGTGGATGAATGGGTAAATTAGAGGTGGTACATACATACAATTAATTACTCAGCCATATATATACATATATACACATATATATACACACACACATACATAGACACACATATATATGTATATACACACATATGTATATATGTATATATATAAATGGTTAAGATGGCAAATTATGTGTTATATGTTTTTTCTATCACACTAAAAACAAACATCCCATCTCATGAGGATATCGCTGAATTAAAGAGACAGTGTAGGTACAGCATTTAAAACAGTGCTTGGCCTGAAATATGCACTCGTATAGTAACTATTATGATTGCCACAGGTTAATCAACTCAACCCTGAGAGTGATAAGGGACATTTTCAGGGTCTCATGACTAGTAAATGACAGAGCTGGACCTTCAGGTTTTCTCATCTCCAAGCTCACGGACTTTCTGCTGTTGTTTGCTTCCTAAAACTGAACCTTTCTTCTGTTAATGGCAAAAATTTACATGCTGTTCTTCCCATGTAAAACTTTTTATCACTCGCTAAACCATTTGGGGCAGTATATTCCTTTCCCCCAAACCTTTCACTTCATTAGGCCCTGTGTTTATTCTCATCTCTTGGGGGAGCCTATCTTAGTCCACTATAGTGTCTCAGAACGCGTGAATCTTTAGCCTTTAGCTAAATCTTTAGTCTTATCATCCAGCTTTGCTTCTGAAACTAGCCAGGCAGTTGGACCAACCACGAAAAATTCCAAAAGAGCTGGGATTGTGTCTATTGTGTTCGCCGTTGACTTCCCAGGGCTTTATGTGATGCAATATTTATATATGAGTGAATAAAAGAAAGGTGAATACTATTTCAAGCAGAATCTTAGAATATCTGAGCTGGAAGTAATCCAAGGTAACCCACAATGAGTGGAAGAGCTAGTCCTAAAATATATTCCCACTGTCTACTGCTATGTTCATAAATAATCCAGTCGGTTACTTTGTATGGTTCATATAAACTGTGTTCCCGAAAGACATAATTTGGTAATCTCTTTTTGTCAAAATGCTGTTCATGCTACTGAAACTGTTCTCTGAATATGGCATCCTCTGATTTTTATTACCAGATAGGATTTTTTTTTTTTTAACTCTAAGCCACAAAGACTCTTTTTCAACTCAACTAGGTGGTTTATTTTAAAGGTGACGATCTTAACAGAGGAGATACAGTGTCTCCCAGATTATTAGTAGAGATTGTGACAGGCTTTTTCTTAGAAAATTTGGACGAGGGTGGGCAAGTCGGTCTTTCAGGGAAAGGGAGAGTGAGGGAGGTTGGAAGTTTCGATCAAGGGATCATACTGATGAGTGGTGTGATCCAGCAAGGTTTAGTGCTAAGGAATACGATTACCTGGAGAAGCAAGATGCTAGAAGCCAGGAGACCAGAAAAAGAATCGATTGCAATAGTTCAGGTAGGAAGTGAGGCTACTTCAAACCTTGTCACCAGTGGCAATAGAAAGGAGGGAAAGATATTATGAAATGAGGCATGTTTACTCTCTACAATGCAAGGGCCAAGACTCAGCTGTCCAGCACTGACAAGTGCCTTCCCCTGGCAGGTACTCAAGATATAGATCTTTTGCGAATTTATGAACAGATTGAGAGTGAGGGCCAAGGGAAGACAAGGACCACAGGTTGGCTTCACGATGTATTATGCTTTTTTTCACCTGGTTAACTAAGAGCGGCATTTCCATTAAGAATAGTGGCCATTGTCAAGAGGACAGATAGAACTCCTGGGAAAGATAATGAGTTCGGTTTGATTCGGGGTGAGTTCGATAGTCAGCCAGTTGGAAAGCCAAGCCTGGGACGACGGAAGAGTTTCAGGACACCCGGGGTGCAGAGAGGGATTAGAACGTCACCGGCACGTGGAGAAAGTTGAATTCTTTGGTGTGGGTGAGATCGTCGAAGGCTGGTGTAGGGGGAACAGAGAAGTTAACATGCGGGTCTTTGGAGAGCATGTACGTGAGAAGGAAAGGAAGAAAACTGAGCAGAGAAAATGAAAAGTCACTTAATAAGAGAACATCTAAGGGAAGAAAGAATCTGCTTAGGAGACAGAGGTCAGAAAGTACTGAACTTGGAAGAGGAGGCTGAAGTGTTTAGGAGAAGCGAATAAATTTGTACTGACCTCAGAAGACGGTAAATTAATTTCTAAGAGTTGATGCCCTCAGTAAGGGACTGGGGAAATCAGCTGGGTAGTGACTCTGAGCTGGAGAGTCGATGAGGCACAGGCCTCGCTGTCCTGAGGGATGGAGGCCGTTGATTCCTAGTGGGGTCTTGTCTGCTGTCCCCTCCAAGTCAAGCACTAAAACCATTCCAGTACCAGAGGAGTCAAGTTCATAAAGATCCTTTCTCGCTCCATTCTAATAAACGTGCTTTCTCGACTAGCTTTCTTATTATGTCCAGTATTCGGCTGATGTATTGCTAGGGGAATGGGGGATGGGGGATTCGAAAGAAGATTGTTGCTAAAAGCTTCTGATCTAGACCTCTAAAGTTTAGAAACCTCCACATAGGTACACGTCTGTGGGGTGTGTCCTGCTTGGGATTGAGGCAAAGGAGAATATAAATCAGATTCTTGTCAAGAGCCAGCCTTAAATTCTGTCTTCTGAAAGAAATGATGTAATTCATTCTCAACAATCGGAAACATTCAGTAATAGAATGATTCAGTTTTCAGAAATCAAATGGCATTGTCGCCTCTCCAGAATGCCATGGGCTAAAGATAAAACACAAACGAGTCACAATCCGGTACGTTTTCATCATTTTGAAATTATAAAATGACTGGAAGCTATCTAGAGATATGTGCGTATTTATGTAAACTAATCGATTTGGTGTTTAGGTATCTTTTTTTGCCCCGGTTGGGCCATTTCTGTTCTTTTTCGTTTTAAGTAAGATGGGCCTGATGTTAATTTACAAACTCGATATCTGACGCCCTTTACACTGGCTTTGCTTTTAGGACTGGCACTAGCGCGGTGGTTCTCAAACTTCAATATATATTACAGTCGCCCGGGGGCCTGGTTAAGACACAGATCATTATGCCCCCACCCCCAGGGTTTCCGAGTCACTGATTCTGGGGTGGGCCTAAGAATGGACGTTAACAACAGGTTCTCATGTCAGAAGTCCCCACACCTTCCTGGGTCGTGGCACTCACGATGTCTCGGCAACTTTTCCCTGTGCCCTTCAGTGAGTGACACTGTCGGCTTCTCTGGCAACCCTATTTCTAGGTCGGAAGATGTTCCTAACGGTTCTGTTTAGTAAATAGTTAGATGCAAACAACTTGAAAAGGATTTATGTCCTAAAAAAAGTAGGTATCCAAAAAAAGTCTTTAAATCGAAAAAAATCTTTTCATTTTCTTATTCATGACCAATTACTTAATAATGGGCTGTGTGTACCAGTTGGATACTGCACAACTTCTCAAACCTCAAATTCTGAATGTCACCCCTGCTCCCCACTCCGCCCCCCATCCTGCATCCCACGTCTATTTTCAACACAGTCCTTGCTTTTTATCACGGTGACCATTGAAGACCCACATTCACATAGATATGGCATCAGGGAAAGGTACGTTGTTGAGGAGAGCTCATGTTGAAACTGTCACTGCCTTGAACCGCTAGTTCTCTTGGTGTGTGACAGATGTCCAGTGCCGCCGTGGGTCCCCTGAAATTGTAAATACTGTGGTACCCTGGGGTTTGCTGCAGTGACCCGGGCACATTTTGGGATCTGCGTCTCAAGTGTTGCTGACGCTACTGGCTTGTGGATTCCAAGGCGAGAACCATTCATGAATAAATGCGTCAAAGAGATCACAAGTGTGCATTTTCTGAGCTTTTTCTCATTTTCTTTGATAATACTTAATACCCTTGAAATGCTGAAAAACAAGAAATGCAGGAAAACACATACAAATTTACCATCAATGATCTGTTTTATGTCTGTAGCAGAAGAAGTGGATGGGGAAGGAATCAGAGACTGAATTAAGATACCCCAAAAAGAGTTGTCAGGTTTAAAGTTAAAAGCACTCATGACTGTGTGCGGTTGTTGTTAGGGAGCATTGACAAAGCAATTATTTTCTTCGTGGCACTTTTCAGTCTTGACTAATTAAACCTGGCACCCCCAGCGAGCTGGGTAATGATTATTGTCCTTAATTTTACACTCGAGAACTGAAATATCAGTTTAGGAGACTCGCTTGAGGCCAAAGAGAGCTTAATTGTTTTGGTGGAGGCGGAGAGCTCAGTATTTTAGCTTTCTTAAAAAAAAAAAAAAATAGAGTTCTCAGAAACGGGTCTATCGTTTCTTTTCAGATTCCCTCACGCTTCAGAGTTAATGTTCACAAAATTCTTGTAAGGTGAGTACTCCCATTTGACTAAGAAGAAATGCACAGCAGTTGTAAAAAAAAAAAAGGGGGGGTTAGGGATCTCCTCACTCAAGTGTTGGAGAGAACTCAGTGAATGAGAGACGGAAGACAGCACGTGTTTGACATTGAGCTATCGGAAGAGGGAGGCTGGTGGTTAACTCTGAGAATAACGGGCCGGATTTCTGTATCCTCTGGAGATTTCTTCAAAAGAGCAAAATTCAGAGCCCCTTGAGGACGAAGGGGCAGAAAAATCAGCTTATGACAAGAAAAGCTGGTGGTCGTCAGTAGTACCCCCTTTTGAGGGCAGCCAGTCAGCTTCTGCGTGATGCGGGCACCAGAGTTCCGCTGGTCGACTTATGGGTTTTCAGGTTTCCAAAGGTGCGAAAGCGATGCCTGTCAGGAGAAATCGTACTTGGAATTCTGAATGGATGCCTTTTCGCGGGTACCGCTATACGGTAGGATACGCCTGTGTCACCGGGCTCGGCCGCGAGGTGATGTCGCCCAGCTGCAGGCTGGTGGGTGTGTCCTGAGCACGTGCAAGTTCACCCGGCCATGCCGTGACATTCTAGGGGTTCATTGTCGTCAGCGCGGTTTTGACTTCATGGCGTTTTCCACTGATGTCGTGGGTTTACGTGATCCCAGCAGCATCAGTACTCCAATGGGGGCCCTTAACCAAAAGGTAAAGGAAGTCTATTGAAATACAACCAGCACAGCCATTTTTTTTTCTGAATATACATATAATTTTAACCCACGCCTGTGTGTAAAGAAAGAGGGTCCTTCGTATCTTTTTCGGAGCATCCACAGCGCCTCACACGGTGCTTGGCTGTCGAGCAGTGCTTGACACACTTTGCTGAGGCTTCTGGGACATGACTGCGAGATTCTGCAGGCGGAGAGGAGGCTGGTGGTTATAAATCGAGTGATTTGCTTATTTAACAAATCGGTCCCAAAGTCTGAGACTTCATATACTACCAGTGATCTAGATGATTGAACAGAGTATATATACCCACTTAGATGACACTGGATTATTAGGTTGTTAAATAATTTGGCGTTTCAGATAAAGCTCAGTCGTATCAAAAAGTTAGAGAAACGCTGCTGGTCGCAGAGTCAGAATGAGCAATCTGCAAGTTGGGTCCCAGCCTTGCTTCCCTGGCCATGGGTCTGTGCAGAGCTCAAAGGTGAGAAAATACATGTGAGAACATGCCGTAAGATTTTGATTGTGCTCCCTTCAACTCAAGATGATGCTCAGGGTCCAAGACATGACTTAACAACTCCCGAATCCACTCCTCCCGGTCCTTCCTCGCGACACAGGGCTCTCAGACGCACAGGCCTACGGGGCAGCGAAGCCGAGGAGGCCGGCTCGTGCGCGTTCAGGGAGTCCTCCGACTGTGAGGCTATAGGCCACGTGTCCAGTCTAAATATTCACTCCACCACCACCTGTGTGCCGCGCCTTGACCCTGGTCTCGTGGTACCTCATGCAATGTGCTGGGAACCAAAGGGATGCGCAGCAAGATGCTGGGACTCGCGGTCCTGCCTGAATTTCTTCACCTCCTCCCCCAAGGCCTTATGCACCGATGGCCACCGAGTCCGCATGTCCAAGGCCTGGCCAACTCACTCATTACCACGCCCAGCTCGCCGCTGCCCAGACCATCCCTCATCATGTCTCCCCCTTGAGGGAAATTCTAAGTTCTGACTGTTCCTTATAATTTGGGCATCCAATAAAAGGATTTCATGGGACCCAGTTTTAAAAATGGAATGATAGATCACCTTATCCGTGGCCAAGTCCAGTTTCATCTTCTTCAAAACTAATGTTTCAATCTCTCTGTTAAGAATTAAGGATTATTTTCTCGCTTCCTTGTATGACACAGCCTTGGGATTACACCTCTGTCCTAGCCCTCCTTGGGTGTTAAACTTCTTCCTCAGGTCTCTGTCTCCCTCAGCCGATTTTTGAGCCCTTTACCGGGGTGGCACTTGTGTTCTCCAGTGTCTGGCTGGGGCTTTGGACGACAGGGGTATTGCAGTGTACTTTGCTTGAACTGAAGAAATTAATCATTCAGATACAGGATGACCCTTGGCATCATAATGGACTAACTAAACAGTGTTTTAGAAGAGATAATGTGATTCGCAGATGAATCAGCATGAGGATAACAGGATATAGGCTGAGATTTCAGCAGAAGAGAATTCCAGTGGATCAAAAAGCGGCCTTCGATCAGAAGGATGGGGGTCGGGGGTGGGAGTCAGAATCATTCAACATTGTCCTACTCACCATGTGTGTCAGTTTAAGATGAAGATTTCCTGAAATAAGGGCTGGACAAAGTCATGTCGGAGGCAGTGATCAGGCAGGTGTCTTCGTGAACCCCAGTGGGCCAGGACGTACGTCTGCCCTGTTCCTCTGCAGAGGTGTCACGCCTACTTTTCTTTTCGACCAAGGTAAGATGAGCATGTCCTGGCTTATTTCTGTCCAAACCGTGATTGCTGAGGTTTGGAAGTCAGGAATGTGACAGTAAGCTAACCGCAGACGATATTATATTGTCGGCAAATCCTTTTCCTGCAAAGGATTTATTTGGGGACACTAAGACGCAGCGAATTACCATTTGCCATGGTCTTCACCGAAGACCGCTAGCTCCAAAATCCTTCTTGTACCATGTGGACCGACCATCTGCTCACGATAAAAAAGTAGCAAATTCACTTCCAGGACTCCTGAAATCTCCCCAAGTCTTTTGCTGGCTTTGAAAAGCCTCAGGCAACTGCCTCCCTCTCTGCTCCAGCCTGAGAAGCCACAACAGCTGCGGAGATTCACCAGGCCTTGTCCCCGCTCCATTTCTGGCAGCAGGCGGCAACCTGCGAGCCACTCTCCCCAAAAGCCTGCAAATTGTAAACCCATTAAGGCTTAGCTCCTAGGGGACAACAAAGAGAGCTGCCTTTGAATGCCAGCTCTGTGTGGGATCACAGAGGCCTCTGGCACCTGGGCTTGTCCTCAGAGCCAGGGTGATCTGTAGGGAAAGTTACAAGCTGCCGAGGGAATATTTTCACAGATTTTCCCAAACAAAGGGTTCTTTCTTCAAGCCCCCCGTGCAACTCTTTTCTGATTGCTAATTAACCAAACCTAGTGAAAAACAGGCCATTCCTGTAAATAGAAGTTTTGTGTCTGTGTGTCGGGGGTGTGGTTGACGGGTATGCCGCGTTTTCGTTTCTGTTTTTTGAGGACGCCGACGACATGAGGCCCTGGTTTGAGATTGACCCGATGGCACGAGGACCGTCGCCAGGCAGCTCATCTGTCCTGGTAGATCCTTCTGCGCGCGCTCAGTCTTCGCATATTGAAAATGTTTGTGTTTTGCCTCGAGTCCCCTTTCTCCCCGGAAGCGGAGAGTTATTCTAGTGATCACCGTCGGGGCTGTTTCAGTCCGAGTCTTCTCAGCGTTCTTGTAATAGCTCATCTGTCTTCCCTGTTGTCTTCCGGGGTGGAGCGGCTGTACAGGAAGTCCCTTCTCGGCCCATCTGTCTTCAATTACCACTTTGTTTGCTTTCCCAGCCAGGGACCTTCCCTCTGTCTGTCACAGGCCTCTTGTGTTCCATATACGTGTAGAGGGCTCGAAATCCCTCAGAAGCCCCTCCAGGGCCGTGGGCAGCTCGTCTAAGTCCACGTGGGTACCTGGCCCACGCTTCCACCTCATCAAAGCCTGCCAGAGTCCGGTGGCCTTTTGGAATTGTTGCTGAAGCCATCAAAACCTCACCTCTTTTAACTTTTTCAGTTACTTACTGGTAGTTTTGTAATGTTCTCAATTCAATATCCTGGAGTTTTGAAAGAGTTGCATTTTGTTTATTTTATCCACGATGATGGTGCTTATTGTGAAGTGACCTATCGATTCGATCTTTGATCAATATTTCTTATTTGTGTTAATTCTGGCCTTTTTGGTTGTGAGAAGCTGCGTGATGGGGGGAAAAAAGCTCTTCACAGGCCTCTGGTGGACACGTAGTGAAACTGCACAAATCTTGTCTTCAAATGTATAATGAAACTGAGGAGAGACCTGTAAGAATTAAGTAATCTCAAAAATATGTTTTTCATTAGATTTTTAATTTAATAGTATAATCGCGTGTTTGAAGGAATGGAAATTAAACACAGTGGTGAAATCAAACTCTTGGTTGACGTTAACCACAGAGGATCGTCAGGTTGTGAACCGTTGCCTGTTGTCAGCTAAACTGAGTTTCTTCATGTATCTAGTTGCTATTTTAGAACGGCAGCTGAATTGTAACTTCCAATAATCATTTAAAATCGACGGTACTCTTAACTCACGTTTCGCTAAGAATTTGTATCAACAATTCGAAATCTCCGATACATAATTGAAACACTCATCTCAGAAGAGTTGGAATTAATAAGCTTCTCTAAAGAAACGTGTTGTCCAGAGGCAGTGCCAGCCGTCTCCAAAGACCGGAGCTAGCAGGGTGCCCTCCAGGAGTTCTTTATCGTGTTACACACCTAAGTCAAATTCTCTTTTTCGTTTGCGATTGCCCTCCCCACCCCAACCAACAGCTAAAAACGCCTCCACTCTGTTCGACGTTATTATCGCACATTCAACGTCATGTTCGATTTGTCGTCGTTAAGTGAACTTGCAAAAGGATCTATTTCTGGGGCTGGCCCTTGAGCTGCTCGTAGGTTAGCACAGAGTTGTATTCGTTTGCAATATTCTTATCGTTACGCTATCTGCAGTCCCTAACACAGCTCCTGGCACTTAGCAAAGGCTGTCAGATTGAGAGCTGTTCCTCGTAGAGCTGGTCGTGGGTAAAAATTTTCTCCTTGCTCCTTCTGGTTGCATCCAGCGTCTTACCTGACGTCTTCCTCCCCCTTCACAGTCATTTTCAACTTAAGGCCCTGAATTACCTTTTTCTGAGTATTTGAAATTTAAGCCTTCTCTTGAACTTGAAATGAAATGCTTTGCCCTGGTATGAAATGAGAACAGGATTGCCAAGCAACTATGCTGGTGAGAGACTTATTTCGGAGGGTGGCAACTGGCTTCAAATGTGCAGTAATGTCTGTCTCCTCTTCCTAAAAATGAGACTAGCTTCACTCTTTCACATACTGCCTGGTGGCTTGAACTTGCAAAGTGTTTTCAAGGGATTGACACAGAAAGTAGCTCTGGCACAAATTAGGCCTATGTTCACATCTGTGTAGAGTTGAACCACCCGAGAGTATATTTTGAGCTGTACCCGAGAACAGTGAGATTCACATGAGTTTATCGCTACAAGACAGGCCTGGAACTAAGGGAGAAAGGCCTGGGGATGGAACTGTAAAGAGGATAAGTTTATGAATGAAAGGCTATCTTCACGTCAGAGGCTTGAGCCAAGCCCACAGGCCGTAGATGAAACTGATAAAAGTCCCCAGGTCACCAAGCCATTTTGTAGTGGCCCTTAGGTTACTAAAGAGGAAAGGAGTTTGCTTTGCTGAGTCTACTTAGTTTGTTTTTGTTTAATTTTCTTTGGGGTCAGGGTTCTTAATCTGGTGACCTCTGTCTGTTTAAAACTTCAGAAATTGTAAGAAGAAAACATATCTGCATATGCCGTATGTTTAATGGGTAGAGCTTTAGTAAGATTATTGAAAACCTAAAAAAAGGTTAAGAATTACTGTGTTAAGAGATGGTAGCATGTTTTACAGAATGGGTCAGATTAATAGACTTTTTGTCTAAACATTGCCTGGACTAAGCTGAATCTTGCATTTATACGTATTGCCCAATTGTTTGTTTACTGAATTCTCTTAATTAAATAAAAGGATTAAATGTGAAAACTACTGTCCAAAATTCTAACACTTTTGGCAGTATCCTAGTAGGAGACTTTTACTTTTATGAGGCGGAAGCGAAGGAACTGGAGTGATTAGTCAGGTCGAAAGAATGATTTATTTTTAAAATAGTGAAAGAACGCAAGTAAAATTAATCTCTAAGAATATATCGTTTGGAGCTGGAACAAGCCATTTGGTGCAAGTGTTACTTCAGTGATGTGGTTTTCTCAATTTGTACTCAAACAAGATCATCAATCATAGAAAGATAAAAGGAAGGATAAGATTAAACTATAGATCTAAATATTTGCAAATATAAATTATCTCGGCAAACGAGGCTAGAAGGGAGACACATACTACTATGAAGAGATGTTCTTTTAATTAAAGATTTAGAGAAGAGCACAAAGGCAATATTTTATAAAATAGTTAAAATATATCCAAGGTAATCTTGCTTGGGGAAGTGGAAATGCTAAGTGTGTGATGCCTCTAAGCCCACCACACAGTGATGCTCCACGTACCCGAAGTTCAGTTCTGTGGCAGCGTCCGCTGTGGGGAAAGAGCCGTCAGCAAAGCTGCGTGAAGGTTCCGCCCCAGAGCTCGGGGATGACCCCAGATGCTCCCACCTGGGCTCATTTGCTCGCGCCTTACAAATAAGTCGAATGGGTTTAGTTTCCACGCCTTTAGAGGATTAAAAGCTAGGAATTAGAAGGAAAGGGGTCACTACAATGGATAAACAGCAGATCAAAGCGGTGGCTGACTTTTCGACAGCAACAGAGGTGAAGGAAACCATTGTGATCGCCGGTCTGGCCCGAAGCCTTACATGGTACTTCGTGGCTCGGACCCCTTACCGCTGGTTACTTTCAGGAGCTGACATGTATGTTTCGTATATATTTATACATATCTGTTAAATATTTTTGCTTAATGTATATTTTTAAATGAGTTAATATTTCATCTTCCATGATTCAGAAAATATGAAATTACATATATGTATATTTTGTTTAAAAAGAAATATATATAACCATTTAAACATACCGTCTTCCCAAAAAAGGAATTTTTTTAAAAGTTCAGAACCTCTGCTGTTAAATTCTTAGGTACACTCACAAAGTCTCAGTTATCCTGAAAGTGCTCATTTCCGAAGTTTTCAGCTTTTACTCTCATTTGTTCCTGAAAAGAGCGAGATGATTTACATCACTTTCTAGCTGGGGAATCACCGTTCACATATACCGTGTGTTTACATAGAGAGGAGACGAGGTCGCTCTCATTCAGAAGACCACAGTTTTGAGAGTAACGCTCAGAAACAGAGGTGGTTTGCATACATATAGATGCCTATCAATGTTGTTATCGCTATTGTTATTTTCTGAAGAAACAGAGACCCATTTAAGCTGTCCCACCATGAAAGGGAGGATGTGGTCTATTTAAAAATATTCTAATGTTACCCTCCTTCTAGCAGGTGATGGGATTGTACTCTCTCGTTGACGTTAGCCATGGCCACATGACTTGCTTTGGCTGGTGACATGCGAATAGAAGCAACAGAGTCACTATCAGGTAGCAGCTTTAAAGCCAGCGTGTGACTTCCATGTTTTCCTCCCATTGCGTGCTGATTGTTGAGGTGAAATCTCCAATAGCCTATGTCCCCAAGGGTCTCAAATGACCTGAGCCCCAATGCCAACCCTTAGTGCAAGCACGGTGGAACGGGAAGTACACTTGCGTCATGTTAAGACGCTGAGGTCTGGGAGCTACTTGTTACTGAAGCATAACTTAGCCTATCCTGACTAAAACAGAGTTGATTGTAAAGCTACAGAGATGTTCTCCAATTCTAAGACCAGGAAATAAGGCAGAGCTTACAGGAACTGCAATGAAGACCTCAAAAGACCAGAGGTGTTATTTCTATGCCATGGCTGCATGCTGTTTCCTGTCTTTGCTTTTCTCCACAAGCTGTGGGTTACTTTCAGTCAACTAGTCAAACAACTAACCGTACTTCCTTCCCTGACACATTATCAAATATAAGTGCTATCTTTTCTCCCTGTCATGGACTCGAACTGTGTTTTGAGTCACCCAGTTTAGCTTCCCAAGTTAAGAATCTGATTGTTTAACCAGACCTGTGCTATTACCTCTTGAGTCAGCTGTGGCCATCACTTAGCAAGAGACTGTGATTTGCAAAATTTAGGAAATTCCTAAACTTAGAAAAAGTAATGATTAACTTCAATGGCCATTTCATGTGTTCTAGGCCTTGTTCTAAGTGCTTACGTGTGTGAACTCACTCCTCCAACAACCACATGACTTAAGTATTATTATCATCCTCATTTTACAGATGTGTAAACTGAGACACGAAGTAGCTAGGTAAGTAGCTCGCATAGGGCACACTGCCACGAGTGACAGAAGTAGGGTTTGAATACAGGCGGTGTAACTTCAGAAGCCACATTTTTAACTACTGCCTGGCATTGATTTTGTTTCAAGTGTATTTGTCCGGTATAGACAGAAACGTATTGCATATGAACTTTTTAAACGTATCCAGGTTGTTTTTAGTTTTGTTTTATGATGGCAGTTATGACGGCAATTATGACAGCAATGTACAAACACTATCCTCGAAGAGCCAAGGTTAAAATCATGTATTCACCTCACAGCACATTGTCTGAACTGTTGTCCTCAGATAACTCTCTTAGCATCTTTCTCCAGGCTCTCAGAATTGCCAATAAATGCTGGGTAATCTAGGACAAGCTGGATAACTTCCATCAAAGTTTTTTTAGTTGACTATCAGATCTTAACTAAATTAATCTGTGGTCTGTTTTCAGAAATGAAATTCTGTAGCAATCCCAAAGTAGAAAGTGAATTCCTAACTCCTCTTTCCCTTTGAAAATCATTGTATTTACCATTTAATTTATCAGTCCTTCACAGACCAGTGATCAACGCAAAATTAATTCAGTCTTAGGATGAGTCAACCTGGGAACAAATAAGAATTATAACAGACTCAGGCCATGCTCCTTTACATTACTGATGCATTCATTCTGCAGCATTATTCATTACCAAAGAAGGATTCTGAACATTTGCTGGTTGCTAAAAATTTTAAATGGCTGAGAATTTTTAGGGCTTTGCCATTTATATGTTATAGGGATAGCACATATAGGTAGCTTATTGTTTCTTCTTTCCTAACT
Organism: Pteropus medius; assembly: GCF_902729225.1. Classification (NCBI taxonomy): domain Eukaryota; kingdom Metazoa; phylum Chordata; class Mammalia; order Chiroptera; family Pteropodidae; genus Pteropus; species Pteropus medius. The sequence continues at coordinate 5,331,138 of NW_024344437.1, forward strand.
TGGAGAACTATGAAGAAAAAGAAAAATAGACACCCAACAGAAATGGACACTAAATGTGCTGTGGAGAAAGACAGCAGTAGGTACTTCTGGAATGTTCTATATCTGCTGATGTTATATATTAGCCTCGTTAATAAATGCTTATAAGTTTCTTTTTTTTTTTGAAATCAAATATAATTTATCATTGATGTAATTTATAGCAGGAACTAAATTCAAAGAATATATTGAATACCATTTAGCGTCAAATACATGTAAGATGAAGTAAGAAAATTAAATAAAACTCTGCTCTCAAGGAGTTCACACGTCAGTAGGAGGACAATCCCACATGCAGATAATAGTGGCAAATACTCTAGAAATGTAATCAGATAAAGTATGAGAGTTCACAGAGGCATGGCCGGCTTCGTGGGTGTGCAGCCCTGCAGTTTGGAGACAAAGCCCCACACTTAGAAAGGCCTGGTGCTTAGTTTAATGTTCTGCTGTTGCCTTCTTGAGACTATTAGTAATTTTTTTTATTGTGGTAAAATATACACAACGTGTGCCATCTTAACCACTTTTAAGTGTGCAGTTCATTAATGTTAAGTATATTCGCTTTGTTGTGCACTCATCACCATGGTCCATCTCCAGAACTTTTTCATCCTCCCAGACTGAAACTCTGTCCCCATTAAACCCTAACTCCCCAGTTACTCCTCCCCCCAGCCCCTGGCACCCACCATTCTACTCTCTGTCTCTATGAATTTGACTATTCTAGGTATGTCATATGAGTTGAATCATACAGTATTCATTCTTTTGCGACTGGATTATTTCACTCAGCATACTATCTTCAAGCGTATGTTGTAGCACGTGTCGGAATTTCTTTCCTCTCTAAGGCTGAGCAATATTCCACTGTATGGATACATACCCCGCATTGTGTTTATCCGCTGAGCCATCAGTGGGCACTTGGATTGCTTCCACCTTTTGGCTCTTATGAACGATGCTGCTATAAATGTGTGTGTATACATAGCTCCTTGAGATTGAAATTATTGATAATTTGGGGGCAAGGGTCCTGAGTTTTCACTTTGCACTGGGATCCACAATTTATGCAGCCAGGCCTGTGTGGGGAAGCTGGATGGGAGTGAGCTGGAGCCGCAGGGAGGACCCGCTCGGCCAAGGGCAGGTGCAAGACAGGGGCTCCAGTTATGGGGCAGCAGGGACTTGCCCTAAAGAGATGGGGGCTTGGCGTGCCGAAGGACAGTGATGCACGCCAAAGACAAAATGGTGAATCTTGGCTCCAAAACCAGTTTCCAATCCTAATTAGTCTCAAAGGTTGGTGATGATGTGATTCATCTTTTAATGGATGGATCTTGAAGACACTTTGCGAAGTGAAATAAGCTTGAAGACACTTTGCTAAGTGAAATAAGTCACTGAAAGACAAATACCGTTTGATTCCACTTATACGAGGTACTAAAGTGGTCAAATTCACAGAGACAGAAAGTAGAATGGTGGGTGCCAAGGGCTGGGGAGAGGGGTAACTGGGGAGTTATGGTTTAATGGGGACAGAGTTTCAGTTAGAGAGGATGGAAAAGTTCTGGAGATGGATGATGGAGAATGTACTTAATTACATTGAATTGTGCACTTAAAAATGGTTAAAATGGTATATTTTAAATCATAAGTATTTTATACAATTTTTTAAAAAGTTAATAATGAGTATTTTTATTTCAGTCAGCTATATGCTATTGAATACTCTCTTGGGCCTAATGGATGAGGTTGGTGGTGGGGGAGTTCACTATTTTAGTGATGTGAAGGCTATTGTGAATCCATCTAACTTCTCTGATATTCATGGAAATTTTTTGTTCTGTTTTTGTAGTTTCTGCAAGAACTTCTTATTCCGTGTTCACTTTATTGATGGCAGACATCTTTTGTTAATGTTAAAAATGCTATTTTTTATCTGTGTTAATTGTAGGAAAGATTAATGACAGTATAATCTATTGGAACCAGAACCTGCATAGCTTTCAGTCATCTGTTTTCTAAAGATGTGTGTGTGTGTGTGTGTGTGTGTGTGTGTGTGTGTGTGTGTTTGTGTAAGGGATCTTCACCCTTCTAGCTAATGCTCATCATTTACAATCAGCTAATACTCATTATTTAGGACTAACTAATACCCATGGTGTAGAATCTAAAATGATAAGTACAGATTTTTTTCCCTGAATTACAGATGCTTCATGACCCTGAGAAAACTCATTCCCTTATTATTTTAAAAAGTTCGCTAGCTATTAAGTGCGTTCCATCATGTAGTCTTTATGTGCGTTCATCAGTTAAGTGATTCGTTCATTCATCTGGTTTACGTTTGAGTGCCTATTATGTTCTAGGCACTGTTCTAGCCACTGAATTTAAATAAGAGAAAAAGTCTTTGTACAGAAGAGAAAAAGTCTTTGTCTCATGCAGCTCTTATTCAGAGGAAGGATGGACTTTAAACCAAACAAATGAATAAATGGCGTGGCAGAAGGTGAAACGTACTGAGGAAAGAGTTAAAGCAAGAGCGAGGGTCTGGTCGTAACATTTTGATAAGATGCTACAGGATTATGATTTAGAAGCGGTCTCTCTGCCCATCGGTATTTCATCCTGGAACCTCGCAGCTGTCTATTTTCACACTGGACCTTTCTCTGCTTCCCTGCTGTGCAGTCACATCCTGGGACTGGAATGAGCCTCGTGGGGATACTCTCCCCAACTCTCTGGAAAGTTATCTTGAAGTTTCTTTTCATTAGTTCATACCCAGCCCCTAGCATCTACATAGCGCTCTGCTTACAATAAGCATTGTAAACACAGGCCCGTTTTATTTTAAAAGGTAGAGAAAGAACATGCTCTGTATTTTTCCAGAGCCCTTGTTTTTAGAGTCATCTAAATTCCAGGTTTACCCGTAGGTTTTCTGGTTAAAGAAATCATTGTACAGGGATTCTGAGTTTTTCACTGCCACGTTGTCCAGCGCAACCAAGCACAGAATGATGTGACCCAATTCATATTCATCGCAAAGCTTCCCTCTCTGTCTTTTTAATATCGAAATCTCAATGCCGAGTTTTAAGAATACATCAATTGCTGTCTGCTCTTCACAGACAGCTAAATGAAAGATGAAGAGATAGGTTGCAATAATGCCATCTTGAATTTATATAGCGCCCCTGCTGTGTTAAGGTAGTTGCAGTATTTTTTACAATATTTTATTTAGCAGGGAGGAGTCAGACAAGTGAAGGGAAACAGGCATTGCAGGAATAAAACAGGCTTTGGAATTACAGGCGTCGGAGCAAGACCTAGGTTTGAATATGGAGATGGTAATTTCTCTGTGGCCTTCGGCACCACAAAAATCTGAGCTTCAGTTTCCTCATCTGTAAAATGGGGATAAAATGAGATTGTGCGTGCGTGTGTGTGTGTGTGTGTGTGTGTGTGTGTGTGTGTGTAATGTAGTCTGCTCCAAGCTTTGCCATCAATTAGACACTCAGTAAAAGTTCATATCCTTTGTCTTTCTCTCTGGAAAGGATCACTTCCTTGTTTTACTTGCTTTGGGCTGAGAACTTCCTAGAACTTCATAGAAAGAATCATGCCTTATTTATCTTTGGCCCCAGTATAGTTCCCGGGCTGGTAATTTTCTAGTAAAGCTGTAGTTTTAAAAAATCAATGTTAAGTTTAATTTTGAAAATCATTTTAACGAAGGTGTTTCTTATTTCTGGCTCCCTAGCGTCCACTCAGTAGGCACCACACCGCCCTCTCTCCTTTCTAGAAGGTTCCCCCTGGAACCTTGCTGGGTTGGAAGAGCTGTCTGTCACCCGGCACAGCAGTGCGTGGAGAAGCCCTGAGGGGCAGGTTCCTCCTTGACCTGGATGGCTCTGTGGCCTATAGCCCCTCACAAATGTCATTGTGTAACCTCTCAGCAGCCATATTGGCTTCTTGTCTGGAAAATAAATGGCCTTTGCTCTGTCCATTGCTCAGCCTGACAAGCAGCACATTTGGCTGGGGCAAGCTGGACAGTTTTGAAGAGGCCAAGCAATGGAGGCAGGAGGCTCTGAAGGCATGAAGGTGTGTGGGGAGGTCTCCAGTTTGCCCTCCCCTCCCCAGGTGGCATGTCATTCCTATTCAATTTGTGAATGTCACCAAAACCATGAGCTGGGAGATGGGAGGTGTCTTTTTAATCACATGTCCTGTGGGCTGTGATGGATGGCATATGGTCAAATATCACCAACCACATTCTTCATCCCAAGAAGCTGCCTGGTCTATCTGTGATTTTGGAATGGCTTGCATTCAGATTCTTCAGGGAAATGATACCATATCTTTCTCTGAAGACTATTTTGAAAAGCGACGTTTCTCTTTTTCTTGCGGTCTTTCATTTTCGTAGTCCTTCAATCCTGTCTAACCCATGAAGCAGCCATGTCTCCAAGCGATGAAACTGACCTCCAATCCAACAAGCATTGTTATGGCCCAGCATCACGACTCCACACTCTGACTGTGGTCAACAGAACAGACTGTCATCGGGTTGGGTCTGAAAGAAAAATCATGACACATTGCAAAGTGAGTGCTTAGAGGTTACCCAGAGGACACTGTGTGGACAGTTGGCTAAAGCTCAAAATAGAAGATGAACCTTTCCTGATTTTGTTTTGTTTTGTAGAAGTAAAGGTAGTATTAACCTTGTGGGGTTATGATGGGCTAAGACCAAAGGCCGTGCTTCAAGAATGGGTGCTTCCGCCTGACACCAACGAAGCAGAGCTACGTCTGCCAGTGAAGGCCATGGTCTTTCTAAGGAAGAGTGAGTCCTTAAGTGACAGTAAGATCCCACCAATCAGAGACTGGCAAGCTCAGCTCTAGGCGCCCTTCCCCCGCCCCCCAAATACTCATTTGATTCCTGAATTCTCTGATGCACTTGCTTCTGAGCTGGGTGAAGCATTTTCTTGTTCTCTGAATGTATTCTTTCCCAGGGAGCAATGGTGTCTGTGTCTTGAGGGAAAAATTACAGTTAGAATTGAATGCTTCCAAAAGACTTGAACAAGGTTTAGTTTCCGTGGAAACCAGCCTCTTTCCTGATTATTGTGCACATTTATTACTATGAGATCAGTAGCTCTTGAATCTCTTGACAGTAAAGGCTACCGTGAAACTCAAAATATGAGTGATGTTTTAACGCATATCCAACTTGCTTAAAAAAACAAACAAACAAACAAACAAAACATACAGTGTACAGCCCTGCAAATATTAGGTCTTCGCTACCGTCATAAGAGAGGAAAGGGTGTGTGTGTGTGTGTGTGTGTCTGTGTGTCTGTGTATAAGGTGATGGAAAAGAAAATCTTGGATTTATGAAAGCTAAGGTTTTTAATAAGTTCCGAAGTCATCGAAGGCTGGAGCCGGCCGAAGCAGTTATACCCCTGAGCCAAGGTCCCATGCTGGGAAGGCGGAGAGCATTATAGCAGAGGAGCTAAGTTGGCCAGGGCTGCTTGCCTGTGTTGATAAGTGTGATTAACAATTTAAAAGCTGAACACATTAGCAAATGCCTTATAGCTGCCGATGAAGCCCACGGCCACCCACGTTTCACAGCAAAATGAGAAACAAGTTTAGGAGCATTGAATTCCTGAACCTTTTAGATAAGTATGCCTCCAAATTTGGCTTGAAAGTTGGCTTCAATCAAATCATGCAGAGCTCTCGTTAGAAAGCAGTCAGATATGAACCAAAAAAATGAGGGACGTGCTTTTGGTTTACGAGGTTGTAAATAGGTGATGTTCATTGCAGTTCAGAATCTATTTTGGGTCTGATTTTTTTTCCTGAAAGTTCAAAGTGAACTTTGAAAGAGATGCTAGATTTTTTTTTTTAGAAATGTCATTGCATAATCCAATTTTTGATGGTAACCCTGAATAAAAGTGAAAACTCCAGGCTATATACACATCAGGTTAGGCAATCATAGGTGACATAATCTTCAAAACAATGGAAGAAATCCAGCTTAGAAAGTGGTGGCCTGGCTCACCTCACGGCGGGGGGCTGGGTTCTCCCAAACTGCAGCTTCGTTGTTGATGGCCATGAGCATTGTAATTAAAGCAGCACTTCTCTGCTCAGAATTAAAGATAACACCCTTGAACATTTAACGCAGTATCAGATTTGATATTTACAGGTCTATGGTTAGTAGATAGTAGGAACGGAAGGAAAATACAGGCATGCAATCGAGATAGGCAATCCTGAAGGTTAGTAGTGCTGGTTTGCAAGGCGTAAATCCGTTTTCGTGGGATTGTCATGAGCACGATGCATGAAGTTGGCATCGCCCCCAGCAGGTAGTCTGTACCTTCCCCCTCGCCATTGACTTTTTCTGGTCTGTGGCTGCCAAATGCCAGAACTTCATGCGCTTGCCCTGAGAGAGCCAGAACGGGCTCCGTACCTCAGCAACCAAAACCACAGCTGGCTCTCAGAGCATCAGATTCGTAGGAAAGAGATGGATATAATGGAGATTCTTTTTTTCCGTCGCTTATATCCCCCTGGACACGAGTTATTCTTGTACTACATGATTTTGTTTTCTCTGTTTTCCATGTGACTTCCCAGTGCACGGTTGACATTTGGCTGATAAGATCCCCTTCCCACCCACCCCCACCCCCATTTCTCTCTCTCTCTCTTTTTTTAGGTAATGTTAATCCAGAAGTTTATAACTTCTGGAAGTTTACACATAATGAAAGAGAAATCCTAAATGCGGGATGGAACATCTGCATCGATAACGCAGTGCTGACATCTTAAAACTACCTGATATGGAGTTAAATTCTTCTCATCTGAATTCCACATAGAGCCGTTTGTCCTCCTTCACGCTGCAGACGTGTGGTCAGACTTTTCTTATATCAGACTCTTTTTTATGGGTAAAGAAACTTAAAAGAAAATCAGGGTCAATCATCTGAGTAGCCTGGCCAATTACCTTGATTTGCTTCATAATAAGAATATATCAGAGATGGGGGGTAGGTTGCCTCAGTCTAAAAGTATAATGGTTTCACAAAACATTCCATTTTAAACAACACTTACTAACAGCAAAGTGAAAATGTATAATTTTATAATGAAAGATAATAATCCCCCCCCCAAAAAAAGAAAGGGGGCTAAATATAGTAGAAATTATATAATAGATTGTTATACCCGTTTAGGAATGTTAAATGCTAGAAAAGGGATTTGTGGAGAGTTGGTTTCTAAAGCACAATTAAAACGTGGGTTTGTTTGGTTTTCAAAATTACCCAGATTGTTCACTGCTGAAATTGTGTTGGAGGCATACATAGCATCCTGAGAACCTGGAATCCACAAGTTGCAACTTGAAAGGGGTTCTATGACACTGGAGACTGGGAAGTCACAAAGCCCTCATTGTGCACATCTGCACCTGCCTGTACCTGTCTGCGGGGTCCCTGCAGACTAGCACATGTCACCAGCTTGCTTATGCTCCGGGTGCATGTGCACCCAAGCAACTCATTATCCAAATCTGAAAGTGTGACATTTTCATCGCATAAGAAAGAGTAACTCAATGGTAGAAAGTGGCATGTATTTATTTTCTGCTTACAGTGGGGTAGACAAACAGCAAGCATACTCCAGACATGAGGCATGCTAGAGGAACAGACTATCACCTACAGCAAGTGAACGAATTGAATTCAACTCAATTAATTTTTTCATTTGTGAGCTCAGGTAGTCACTCATGTATCCTTCTGTTCTACCATACTGCTCAGGGTATGAGGGACAGATCTTTCTGCCTCAGCTGGACCAGTGATCCACCTATAACGAGAGGCACAGGCATGTTTGTGACTCCATTCTGGAGGCGGGCTACTTCCTTGGTCTGTCCTCCCTGGCACCAGACTTTTGACTAAATAGTCACTTGAGTTCCACTGGAGTAAGCTACTAGCTTTCTTACTTGTTCATTCAAAGATCTCCAGGATATATTGTTAAGTGGATAAAATAAGTCTTTGAATAATAAACATTATATTCTATTGATATAAATGGCATATATATGTACATATATGTATAAATGTATGTGCATACTTTGTAAATATAAAATATGTGTATATGTATGTTATATGTACATAAAAAGTTATGTGTGTGTGTGTGTGTGTGTGTATATAAATTTGGAAGATAGATGCTAAACTTTTAATAGTGATTACCTCTACAGAGGGAAGTGGAATTAGGAGTTGGGGATAAAAGTGGATTTTTGTTTGAATGTTTACAATGAGCTTTATTTGGTGTAATTTAACCAGTTTAAAGAAAACTATTTTGAAGGTTATTTTTATTAGTTATTAAAATGTATTAGATATTCCTCGATTTCACTTTGTCAAGATAGCAAAATAACTTGTTAAAAATGAACCCATCCTATAGGATGAAAACTATATCTTCATATTTATAATTATATTCATAACATAATGCAAATAATGTATACTAGTACATTTCTAGTGTGTTTTAAATTTCTTTTTGCCAAGAAATCAGTGAATTTGTTAGAATCTAATATCTAGACCAGATACCACCAAAAGAAACATCTTTTTGTTCCAAAGCTTATTGGGTTTCTTGGCCAAAAGAGCTTTGGAACTTTGGCTGACCTTCTGAAATGTCCTATAGGCATCATGCCCCATGCTGTCTTTGTAAGTGAGTCGACGTGGTCGAACTGGTGATACATAACTGTTAGGTTCTTTTTGCTACATAATGGTAACCAGAGAAGAAACTTGGAAGCAAAGGAAGGTCAACTACTCTCCCCCAAACCTCACAACCAAGTTGTATGGATAACCAAACATAGGACCAAATTCCATCAGATATATAGACATTTATTAACAAGCACCCCTCACCCCCACACACACGTAAATAGATTTCTGTAATCTGTGTGAGACGTGAACTCTCAGCTCTTCACTTTCCTTTTTGATGCTTCAATCACAGCCTTACATAAAAGATTCGAGAGAAGCTTGAGGGAAACACCCAGATTCCAACGCACCAGATTCGTCACCCTTATAGCCAGCATCAGACAAGCAGAACTCTCCAGAAATCATGGCCGTCTAAGTGAACGAAAATGATCACATTGGTTACACCCAACTGTTAGGTTCCTTTTGGAAGGTAATGCTAGCCAAAGAAAAAATTTTGAGATGAAAGAAGGTTAAGTACTCTCCCCAAAGTCTTATAAGCAAGTCATATCGGTAAAACATCTAGGACCGTTTAGGGGCATTATCACCAGAGATACAGGTAAAGATCTTTCCGGATTTTTGCATTCAAATACCCTAATTCCACTGAACACACTAGTCAACGGTAACAATCTTCACCGATTGGAACCCATTTTTGACACTTAGAATGCTAAGCGGAGATCGTCGATGGAGAGATGGTACCAGCAGATGCTAAAGTCCAGCCTCTCTCTTTAGGACCTGTCTCAGACGATGAACGCTTGGTCAGATGCTAGCAGCACCTGGTGCTAGCTTAACCTAAGTGGCACACACATAACTTTGCTCAAGCGCTTTAAAATAAATTACAGATGAGTATTGCAATTAGCTATTTATGCAGAGAATTCTGTTTCTTGAATTGTAATTAATTAGATTCAGCTTTTTTTTTTTAAGTGTAGTCCTAATCATCTGTGTTTTAAAATTCTTAATGATAAATAACATGTACTGAATGTTCCCGGCATTTTACATATATTAACCCACTTAATTTTCACAACCCCGAGAGGGGTACTGGTGTTATCCATTTAACAATGATGGGTCTCAAGTAACTTGGCCAAACTCATGCAGACTGTACTGGACAGAGTCAGGATTAGAACCCAGGCATGTGGGATGTGAAGTACAGTTTTTTCAATGCATTCAAGAGAGAACACAGTCTTATCCACGAAGCCATACTGTCCTCACCAGCTGCGAGATACTGCTCTTAATTTGCTCCTGCACAGATTCTGTGCTCAAGGCGATTCGCCTGCCTGTCGTTACGTCTGGACAGCTTTTCCCCACTGATGTACGATGATCCCCTGGAGTCCCTGTGTCCTTCACATGTGTTTCCTCTCTACAGCGCTGATGAGAAACAGTTAATAGTCAGGCCTTGCTCTCTGCAAACAGGAAGACAAAATCTCCAAAGTTCCATATCCGTTGCCTCTAGGATCCTTCCTCTGGGGCCCTGTCAAATGACACGTGGCTGCCGTTGGTCCCCAGGGTTTGCTGTTGGAGTTTCGTACCCGTTCTTTGACGGACTCTAGTTCTTGTGTGTGGTACTGAAGATGTTCTGTAATTGACAGGAAAGGGCCTGGCGATGGGAATACCGTGCTTGAGGACCGCCGTGCTTGGCACGTGAACTTGCCCTGCACTTACACCTGAGCATGGATGTTGCTCGTGATGCTTAACTGACTCCCTATGCCCAGCGTCTGTAGACCTGGGAAGCTTCTGGTGCTTTGCCACTTGCTTTGCCACCTGGTGTCATCCTCAAGAGCATTTTTGTCCCAAAGATGGATGGCATCCTTTTTCGAGTACTGATTTGCCTGGGCACATGGGTACAGGCGTTTTTGACCTCGAAAATGAGCAGGGCCAGGGGATACAGGTTTCTGGTACCTTAGAGCTGGCGACTGTGGGCAATGCGGCCAAGTACATTTGGGTCAGTTGTACACTGTACAAGTAGGTTGTCGTGGCTCTGGGGGAGATGGGCGCCAGTCCGGGAGCAGACTCCAAATCCTGAGGTCCTCGCCTAGTGCTCATTCCACTCCCCAGGATTTTTCTTCCCTTTGCCATGAATTTACTCTCTGCCTACAGCCTTTCTTCTGCTCATGCTCCTTAACCAGTGGCAATCTGGCGCCTGTCCCCAATACTCTACATCAGCTTTCTAGAAGCTGCGACATATACATATTATACATGGCTGCACTGTATTCCATTATATGACCGTTCTGTGATTTATTTATAAGTTTCCTGTTGGTGGGCATTTATGCAGTTTGCAACTTTCTGTTATTACAAATAATGCCGAAATAAAAATGTATATGTTTTTATGTACACCTATCAGCACATACTTCTGGAAAATATTCTTCAAGGTCGGACTTTCTTTGGCTCATCTTCCTTGACTCTCGTACCTATGCAGCGGCCTCTAATACCTTTCCTGTTTTTTAACCTTCCTCCAAGTTGGAGCCTTCACGGCCTTTTGCTTAAAGTACTGCGATAACCTCCCAAGTGGGTCAATCTGCCTTCGTAATATTTTATAATCCATCCTAAACATGGTTTCTAGATCTCACTGCTCAGACCATGTCACATCTGTGCTCAGAAACCTCCAAGGGTTGATGATTGCTGGTTGCATTTAGTTTTAACTCCCCGAGCCCCTTCCCAGCATTCAAGGCCACGCCACAGTATGTTCTCCACTCGCCAGCCTTTGGGGGGGTCTCATCCCCCATGGCCCCCAACACGTCCCTATGCTTCAGCAGAATGCGATGGTTCACTCTTTCCCAGGCTCCTGTCTCTTGCTGCGTCTTAGAGCTCATTCTTTACCTCAGAAGTGTCCTCCCTCTCGTTCCACCTGTGTGAATCCTCCCCAAACTGAAATGCCACCACCCCAGTCATGTTTTCTGGATTCTCCCACTCCCCAAAGGAGAAGCGCTCCTTCCCTCTCGAACCCCAGCATCGATCTCATCTGTCCCCCATTGTCCTCATCTGCTGTGTCAGACAGTAACCACCTGTGCCACTTAAACCCGCCGCTGGAGAGCTAGAAGCATGCAGCCTCCGAGGTGTCTAGGAGAGGGCCTTGCAAGTTATAGGCATCGAAAGGTATTTCTTAGATTAGATCTTCACGGTTGGTAAATTCTCGTACCCACCGATTGGTATAATCCTCCAGCTTCAGGGGAAGAGATCATACACCTGAAAGCATTATGAACGTAGATGAATTGCCACGCGTTTACACAGAACACAGAAATGGACTGGCACGCAGGGAGGGAGCAGGAGCCCACGGCATCTGACTTTCCTTAGTCCGCGTTCCACAGCCGCCCTTGACCCAGCCCACGCAGAGTAGTCCCCCTGGATCTGGGAAGCTTACTTCTCGCCAGCCACAGCAAGCAAGGACTTGCAGACCCAACTAGGGAGAATTTACCCTGACAACCTGTGGACCTTCATTAAAGGAATGTTTACAAACATCCTGGTCCCTGCCTCCCACTCCTTGTCAGCAGGCTGACATTCTCACAGCGGGGTGGGGTGGGGGTGAGGGTG
>NW_024344437.1:5350035-5458574 GCF_902729225.1 Pteropus medius
AAGCTGGTCGGTTAACGAGCTTGAGCTGAGCCGAGTTGGTCACCTGAGCCAGACGCGAATGAGAGAGCAAGGTGCCAGCTGGAGGAGCACCGGACATCCTCCAGCTCAGGGGCAGGGAGGGGCAGGGAGGGGCATGGGGCACGCTGCTGCCTTTGGCCTCGCGGGAGACCTGCTTCTCGTGCAGCCAGCGAAGGGTGCGAAGACCCCGTCTCAATTCCTTGCTCCTGGGTCTGGAATTAAAACTCACTCTACTGCCTCAGTGAAGATTATGCTCTGAAAGCTTCTGGGAATTATTGGTTCTCTGTTCCCTACAAGAAAACAATGATTTAGAACAATCTCCTGAGAATGCCCGTTCTTTCCACATGTGCTTATTATCCTGCATACTGAACCGTTTGTACTGAGCCTGGCCAATGGCTAGCTCGGTAGGCTATGCGGACAGGCCCAGGGAGGAGAAACCAGCGAGCAGATGAGATATAATTTCTTGAATTAACCATAAATTACTCCATGAAAAGAAGCCTTATGTAACACAGAGTCATCCTGACTGGTGTTCTTTGGGCCTTGCAAGTACTTGAATAAAACCACAGGATGGTTAAACAACCAGCGAGCCTCAGTTGAAATAAAATCAGTTTATTTTTAGCTGAGGATCAAACTCCAAATTAAGTGACCCCTCTGTGCCACGCATTTCAGCAGAGAGAGATAAGATATCCATATCTTATTAAAGTCTCCTACTTCATGTTGCTTATGCTATACAATTCTATTTTTCTTTTCAGTTTCACTGACCTTCAGTTATTTGGTGTTGGCATATTACTTTTACAAAGGATCGAAATGTATATCTTACTACAATTCTCATGTCTCAAAGTCCGCAGCCGGTAACATTGTACATTTCATTTCGACAAACATTTATCGATCGTCTGCTCTGCACAAGGAGCCGTGGAAAGGAGACACTTATAACGCCTTCTCGAGGAGGTTGCAGCTCCATCTTGGGGGCAGATATGAACATAATTCAAGAGACAGTGATTTTTATACCAATTAGAGGTATAAGGCGATACACTATGTTTAAACTGGAAGGATGGGCGTGCTCATGCAGTATGGCATTTGTGGGTGGCCTGGAAATGTCATACGTAGATTTCAGCAGGAGACAGATATATTCGGTGTTAAGAGAGCTTTTGTAGGATGGTCTCGACGAGCTCATCAAGGAAGAAGAGCCGAAGTCAGCGAAGAGTAAGTAAGGAGCCTGGGGTTAGGGCTGCGGATTGGGAATCAGTAGTAACGTTTGGGAGGGGTAGGAAAATGACCTTAGTGGATGTGACTGTGAGGATTGATGAACAGTGTTCTTAGCTTAACCGTGCCTTGTTTGTGTGTTGGCAACATATGTTAGCACTTAACTGTGGGAGTGGCGCTGGGCTAAGTGCGGACCAGCAGGGCGGAATATGCTCACTGACAGGGAGGAAAGAGAATATTTGTAAATAGATGAAGTTTGTTCTTTTATCAGATCGGAGATAGTGAGCTAGCATAAATATTTGTCTTCTCACAACAAACCTACTTGAGATATAAACAAATTTTACTAGGCTGATTCTTAAGAGGTCCATGTTTTCGAAAATCTTTCTCTCCCCTTTTGTGTAGAGTTGATTCAATTAGAACCAAATTGCTGTATTCTTCGATAATGAGCCCTGCCTGAATCTGTCTGTAGGACTGAATTTCCAACCAGTGTGCTTTGAGGCACCTCACACAGGCTGTGGAAGGTTCTAAATGGGCTGTAGGTCAAGGTACTCATCCTCTCGGCCCTTGGACTGGCTGGGCAGGAGCTGGGACATCCAAAGACCCCGGCTGAGAACCTCGGCCTTCCAGAAGCTTCGAGGTGTATTCCAGAGGGCAGAACAAGTATGTGGGCCATGTCGTGAGAAAGGTTAGAGAGCATGTGACAGGGGACGGTCCTGCAGTATGCCTGCTCCGTGTTCTCGGTCCCGAGCACAGTGGTCCCACGCTATTCTGAATGAATATTCCTGCCGGTAACAAGATTTTGAGCTGTACCTCCAAGTCACCTATCCACGTCTTATAAGTTACACACATGCTCCACTCTCATTAGCTGTCTCAAGTCACGAAGGCCAAAGTTCATCAACAATTACATAAAGCCCCGTTTCAAATAACACTCCAGACCTTCTTTTAGTAATTACTATTATCTTCTCTTCATGGTTTCTCTGTAGGAAACTTTTTAAGCCGCTTCTCCATTTTGTGAGAGTTAGTTTGGTTCGAAGTAAGCGATGTCATCCACATGTCCTCCAGGTTGGGTACATGGAGGCTGTAGGACGTCAGGGTACACGGCAGTGGCAGAAGCGAGCCTGCGTGCGTGATCGCCAGTGCCAGGCCCCCGCTCTGTACAACCCTCATTGTCCCTCAGAAGCTGCCAGCAGGCGTGTAGCTATGCGAGGGCATCTCGTGTCATGTCCTGATATTGAATACTGCATAACAATTTATTTCTTAAAATCAGAAATGTACTTAAAATATTGTAAATGGACACGAACAAATTTCTAAGATATTCATCTGAACCCCATTTGGGAGACCATTGCCCTGTGTTCTATAAATATCCATCGCCTCCCTCCTCAGCCTGATGCTAAAAGCTGTTCGTTTTTATGTGCTTCTCTTCTGCCGAGCACAGTACAGATATCATCCCATTTCATCCTCACGGCCACTTTCTGAGACGGGACTATTAGCTCCATTCTACAAATGGCAAAACTAAGGCTCCGAAAGGTTCACTGACTTGTCCAGGGAGGAACCGGTTGTAAGAAATAGACTTGAAACTTAAGATCTTTCCAATCTAAATTCCCACCTGCCTTGTCTTAGGGTCTGGAGTCATTTCCATTCTTGTATCTAAAGAACTTAGTCCTAAAAAATAAGAAAGTTTGAGCTCTCAAGACATTCTTTACGATAATACTGTTGTGGGTGCTACATGTCTGTTTTCTGACCCAAACTGTAGCACCATCATGCCTGGTTTGTATCCAGACCACAGATCTGGTTGCTATGGTGTCCCTCATATTAGGAAAATATTTGTCAGCTCCAGGTGGCTAGAACGCCAGGCAGGCTTACTGACAGTTTGGTGAATACAAACAATGATTCAGGGAGTTATGGGGTAGTCTGCTGAGTGAAAAACATAGCCTACGGGGGCTTGATGGAGTAGGCCGGGGATTTGCACATTGTCCTTCTGCTGCTAGAAAACTTCCACTTTAGTCAGCTGGGTTATGCAAAGATGAAGTAACATTCCTTCCTGTGGGGGAACATATTGCATTGGAATAGATGAACATATTCACCCGGTAGAATTAAGTTGCTGCACCCAACGTGGAGGCAGGGTTAGGCATTTTACTTGTGGGTCAGTGATTTAAGTCATCTCCTCAGTCAGAACTTTTTTCTCCTTAAACATGATTACATCCAGATATCCTTCTCTTCCAGTAAGAAGGGAAGAACAAAGGAAAATAAATAAAACACAGTTTATTAGAATCTCATAAAAGTTCTTGCACAAGAAGCGAAGGAGCATGGGAAAATATGAGTTCTTTTGTAAAAACAAGGTTTTTTTTTTGCCTTGAAGCCACTACAAGATCACAGTTCACATAACATATCGGTATGTGAGTATGTTTATACAAGAGGGGGCTGTATCACCAGAAAAATGTGAATCACAGTCTCCATGGCAGCAATGGTCATTTCTTAAAATGACTAACACCATATATAATCTCCCCTTTTAAAAGCAATCTATCGTTCATTTCTCCTTTTTTTTTTTCACTTTCTCCAAAGAAGCCAAAATCTGGAAGTTGAGAATAATCTTCATTTCCATCTTAATTCTACACTCTTGCATGTGTCCTATATTCTGCCCCAAACTAACAAAGCATTATAGCCTTGAGAAGTTTTCTATTAGCAAACATACAAGTTATATCAGGTTTATATTAAAGCAATTTCATTCCATGGTAAATACTTTAAAATGTACATCGAAATATAAATGTACTTTCTAACCCAACACAAATGCTGGTTAACTTAGTTAATGTACTCTTAACCGAAAAAGAATCTATCTTTGCAAGATACATGAGTCAGGGCTTTGTTTTGTTCTGTTTTGTTTTTTAAGATTCGGTCAAAACATTTTTTTTTTTTTTGAATTGAAAAAGTCTCTTTAGTAAACTGGATTTCACAGCAGAATATTTCCAAAGTGAAATATTAACCAGCCTTCCATATTTAAATTAAGATTTACTTACAAAAATGTATTGACCACGCAATTTTAAAGCAATACTTGCTTTTAAAAGCGAAGCGTATTTATGGTTCAAAAGTCATGAGATTTTTATTTATTTATTTGTCCAGTTATTAGGTGTCGGCTGTATTCATTGCCCCATTCCTGTGGCTTTAATGCTCAGTGGAGCCTGTTGAATACAAGTCCAGATTTAGACAAGAAGGGCCTGGAAGAGCGTGTTTCTGAGCTCCCACCTAGGAAGAAGTCTGTCTTTCCTTTTTTCCCCTGTATAAGTGAAAATAAGCTCTAACAATCCCTGAGGTCTCTGGGATAGCTCTGGACTACCGACTAATAGAGAAACCCAACGTGAAAACCTTGATTTAAAGGCACATTTTTGCTTCAGCTAGAGGGTGGGGGGGAGGGTAGGCATAATCCTATTACACTTAGTTATCAGCGCCATTTGAGATTCTGACGGGCTTGATAATCACCATGGAGCCGCAGAGGCCCTAGCTGGCAGCCGGCTAAATTTAATTAATAGTGAATTAATAGCGCGGATAGCTGGATAAACCTGCTCATTCGTTTTGGCGATCTTCGGTGTGCTTTTTGTCCCTCGCCCCCCACCTCAGGGTCCTTTGCTGGTTTCCTCGTTTTCTTTTCCGCCCCAGGCTCTGTGCAGCCTCGCATCCTGGGGGGCGCAGAAGGATCTGGGTTTGAATCCCGACGCCGTCACTGGCGTGGGCACGCTTTTCTACTGCTCACCTCTGCAATGGTGATAGCAGTGTCCACCTCGGAAAGTCGGGAGCGTGCGGGGTCACCCGCGAGCGGCTCCGCACCGCACCTGTCGGCGCACATGTCCTGTTCCCACGCTCCCCGGTACCGCGCTCACAGTCCCTAACCCCGCCCCTCTCCCGAGGCGTCTAGAGCCTTCTCCGACCAGAACCCTGGCTCATCTGCTTGGAGCCAGCCACAAGGAGGCGAGACTTTTGGGAAAACACTGCTTGATGATCTGACTCTTCTTTTTATCACTAACATGTCTCATTTTCACCAATTCAAGCACTGCCATTCAGGCGACCTCTTCCTCCTCCTCCTACCGCTCTCTGGTACAATGGGAATATATACATTTAATGGCCGATTAAGGTAAATGGATGAATAGGTAAAAGGGAAAATTATGTGGGGTTTTTTTTTTTCTCTCCGTTGGTTGCATTTTATTTATAACTTATATCTGTTAAACAAGAGACTTAACTTCCATGGCTCGAAGTCTTTTTAAAAGAAAGGGTTCATTGGGCCAAAAGAGACCGGGTCCTGGGGTATGCAATCTAAACCGCCCGCAGCAGGGTTAGGAGGAAAAGGCAGCACAATCTGCTGCCCTGGAGTCCAACGGCTCTTTTATACATGGAGTTTGGGGGACAAAGATGTAAGATGTGAAAGAATTTGCATTGGTTACAGATAAAGGGGGCGGGAGGAGACAAAGGTGGGGGCAGTTCTGTGATAGGTGTGGGGTCCTAAGGAAGAAATACCCATTGCTTCTGAGTGGTTACGGGCAACAGTCCTGAAGGTTTCTGCATCTGCAGGATGTGGTGGCCCATCTAACTAGCAGAAGCCGAGACGTTGATTGATTCAGAGCTCCAACATACATTCAGAAACGTGGGCAATCGCTTGTCAGCCGGCCCCCACTATTCCCAGGCTAACTGCTCTGTCTCTCTTCCTCTTTCTCCAGCCCGCTGTAATTTAATTGCGATCTCAGAATTGTGGTCTAGTCATACCCTGCCTCCTTTCGAAAGGATTTTGCAGAGCGCTGCTGTTTTTATCTAGCTATTCCCATTTTGTTATAAATGAGGGCTACACTTGGAGCTGAGCCCTTGGTTTTACTGGTGACATCCCCACTGTGTGACCTTGGCACCTTATTTAATCCCAGAGCCTTACCTTCTTCTTTTATAAGATGGGGATAATAATTCCTTTTTAGAGGTTGTTGTGAGGATTAAATTAGCCATCGTATAAAAGAATAATGCATTTAGCCTCAGTGACAGTAACAACGTAGATACCTTCTAGGAGAATATTTGAATGGCATAAGAGAGAATTTAAAAAAGAATTGAATGCATTTTGTAGGCCATATAAATCTTCCTCATACACTTTCTATCTGGGAGAACATTCTTGGGTATGCATTTTTAAAAATACAATATTCTAGCGGTGATATTTATTTCAAAGAAAACAAATGCCAATAGTAAGTGCTCAGGGTTGTCATTCACCAATTAAGGAATAATGGAAGCAAAGGTACCAATTTACTGTTTTAGCCTCTGCATAGTGGATTCTCTGTTTAGTAGATGGTCCACTTACAGGACATGTTCGTCTCCAGTCCGACTACAGTATGCCCAAAGCCTTCATGTGCTCTAGAATTTTTTTTCTCCTTTTCAGTAATAACCGTTTCGTTATTGCCAACAACTTCTACCACTCCACTGTGTGCTTGACACAGTGTCAGGTGCTGTGAGAACTGCTTCAAAATGGAGAAACGCCAGTTCACAGATTCCTGCAACTCAATTTCAGAGAAAACAGTCCAAGGCCATGTGCACTGGGAGCCAGACTGCCCAGCCGATTTACAGGCCAAGTGCAGTGTGAGGTCATTTACCCAGATGTTTTAATAACTGCCTCATAATAACAGACTGCCTTAAAAAATGTACTTTTGTTCATCTCGTTCCGCTCAGAGTCTCGTCTGTCTTCTCATCTTTATTATGAGTTGGACTATAAAACAGAGAGAGTGATCAGAAATGTTACATTTAAGAATAAAATGGGAAAAAAAAAAAAAAGGAACGAGTTTGGGTTGACGTCTGGGACAGACTCAGCAGCCGAGGTGCTGGTTTCTCGGGATGTTTCACTTGCTGTGTCAGAGACCACAGGATGAAATCAGATGAACCCTTTGGATCCGAGCTCGTCAACAACGCCTTCCCAGCAACCAAACGCGAGAAGGCCCTGAGCTCTCACAGCATTTACGTGGGTTTTCTCGGATGCGCTTCGCCCAGGTGTGACTGTTGTCTACACATGTGGCCGGAACAGGGGGGTGGACGGTTTCGCTCCGCTGGAGCCTGGCGACATCGTTCCAAAGTGGCATTGGCCTCAGTGGTTTCAGATCTTGTCAGCGTAACATTTCATCTTACAAATCGGAGGATTTGGGAGCATTAAAAAACTCTAAAAGAGCTCATTTTATTGGAGAGAGCACTGAGATTGGAGAGGTTCAAGCGTTGGACCGAAGGCTAGCTGCACAGCCAGCTGGTCACTTTGTCCTGTCATTTCATTTGGCATCTCTTAGCTCTCCTTTGGCACAGCAACCTGTTCTGGAGAAGTCTCTGCCCGCTAAAAAAAAATAAATAAATAAATAAAGAGGCTTTCTTTTTTTTTTCATCTAATTTCCTATATATATACATTTTATCAAAAAAAAAGTTAAAAGGAAACTTTTATAACATTCTTGGTAACAACAATAAATGGACAGTGACCAAGAAGATATTTTTCTAAAATTTAATTGAAAGCATTCAGAAATAACTTGCTCTCTAATAATCCACAGTGGGCCAATCATCTAAGCTGCCCAAAGGAAAATACACTTTAAAAGTCGAAAATCATGTGTATAGTTTTTTACATGACTTCACTTTAGTAACTGTTTATGCTAGAGCTTATTACAATAAATAAACCTTGTAAATTGTTCACAAAATTCCAAAGTCTTTTTGGAAACTTGCATTGGGGTAGCACTATTTCTGTCTGTTTGTTGTTTGTTTGTTTGTTTGTTTTGAAAGCTGAGATTTTTTTTAAGAGGATGTAATTTGGGCACATTGAGAAATGGGTACAAAGTTTCCACTGCGTTCCCTTTATCTCTGGTCCATCATCATGGTGGTAGCATTAAGAACCACAGGCTTAAAAACATGTGGAGTTTTGCTTTAATGCCTATCTATCTCAGTAAATCCTAAAAATATTTTTTAAATAAATCAGGTTCGGGGCAAAATAAAGTTCAAATAGGCATTTATTAGCCACGGTGAACTTTAGCCAAATATTTATTCATAGGTTAATGTGAACCTAATGGGTGATCACAGGGTACCTAGTACAGTGAAGAGATTATTTTATCCCAGAAAGGATCGAGAAGCTAATTTTTAAAATAACATGAACCTTAAGTTAGGTTTGGGATCATCATTTTTGCAATAGTACTTAACAGGATTTAGAGTGGGTTGAAGTTGAAAGTAAAATGAGCCTTATTGAACTCCTGCCAGAAATCCAGAGGACCTGGGACAGGACAAGGGCAGGGAGTGAAGGGTGCACAGAACTGCTCTGCAGACGGGAGGGTGATTGAGCCAAGTAAAAAAAAAAATTGTCCTTAGAAAGCTGGACTTGAGGGAGGTGTCAGAGTTTCTGATGTGAGTAACAGCCACGAACTGGGCGCTGTCCGTATGGAGAGGGCCGATATATAGTGGTGAAGGTTCTCTCCTTGTTGGAAGGAGTTTCGCGTACAGCAGCCAGATAATCAAAGGGAAGTGTCCTGGGACGCTCGCGCTGGGCTGCAGCTGTCCAGCGGCCACAGAGGCTGTATCTGTTTAGGTGGTTTGAAAGGATGACAGACTGTTGGAGTCTTTTCCTTCCTTTCTTCCTTCCTCCTTCCCTCCCGCCTCTATCCGCTTCCCTCCCTCCCTTCTTTCAATACTTCTTCCTTTCTATTCTAACTGCCTCCCTTGCTTCTTTCTTGTAACTAAATTTGGTTATTTCCAGCCATTAAATACTAGCGTGAAAAGATACAGTTACTTCGGAGATTCCGGCCAAATTATAAACGTGCCCGCTATCACCTCTTGCAAAAATATGCTCAAGGAATTTAGAAAATCTTGATCTGTAACTCTTCCTTATGATTATGTGAGTCATAAAGCTACTCATGATGTTACTTTTTAAGCAGTAAAAAGAAAAGAAATGAAATATTTTTAAATGACAAAAGAGAAGCATGAATAAAAGGTGTGGAATCATTGACTTACTCCTGACAGGCACAAAGCATCTGTCCCCAACATTTAGTCACAGTTTAAAAAGGATACACCAAACGTCGCTTTATAGTCTTAAGCCTGGAAATCAAGTTTAGTCTGAAATACTATGTAAAAGAGATTTGTGGGTTTTGTTATTAAGGCAGAACATCTTACCATTTGTCATGTTCGGGGACTCATAGACTAGTCTGATCAAGGATAAGAAGTTTATTTATGAAGAGAACATGGAGCAGGCAAACCCACCCCTTGGTTAATATTCCCTCGAGTCTGGATAACTCCAAAGTGTTATTTAAATGCGTTGAGTCTCTAAAACTGATGAGAAATGGAATAAACCTGTTCAAGTCCACTGAGATCAAGTATATTTTCAAGGTTGGGTGGGGGAGTGGAAATGAATCCTTTTCAAGAAAAAAAAAAAAACTGTTTCACAATCTATCTTAATGTGGTGCATCTTGAAAGTTGGATAGTTTCCATGGAAACAGAAAAGGGACATAAAAGACATGAGTTTTTGAGTAATAATTTGATGGAAGTGAGTGTGTGTGTGTGTGTGTGTATTAGTAGTAGTAGCAATTTTTCTCAGAATTCTCCATGTACGTTTTGATTTTTCATGTGCATAATGTTATGACTCATTAAACATTCATTATCCCGTGAACACGGGCCATATACTTACGCTTCTCCACACATAAGGCGGCCATTGGAGATTCAACATCACATAAGGCAGAGGTGCCTGTCCTCAACGCAGTATAATCCCAACCAACTCAAAGTTTGCTTTGTGTTCCCACTGGGGACAAGACACTCTGCTCTAGAGCCAGGCATACGGAAGCTCCCACACGTCCACTTCCGAGGTCACCCGGGCTCTGGGACGTCCACTGGTGGACAGAGGAGAGGGAATGGTAGGTCACGTGGCAGATCGCCCAAGTGCCTTTGCGCAGAACCCCTTCACGTGTCCTTCCCAAGGGGCAGACTGCAAATCACAGTCCACCCAGGTGTTTGTAAAATACTCAGCTTGTCTCTATCACAATGTTATTTTTCAATTTGTAATTTAAAAACCTACCATAGTAAAAGAATTATTTTTATTAAAAACTGACTTGGAAGGCTGAGACTCACGTACTGCATCCAATTTATTAATGTTAGTGACGGTCTCAGTAAAATAGATGCCCATCCAACCACTGTTTTTAATTGGGTTTCATATGGGCCCAATCAGACTTTTCATAAAGATGAGATTGATTAATTTACTTTTTACTTCTTTTACCTGCAAATAAGCAGGGGAAAGATGAATTGCAGAATAGGGATCATGGTTGCAATAAGCAGGGGAAAGATAAAGAGCAGAATCAGGATCGTGGAGGTCAACCGAGTTTTAAATACTGCACGGCACAGGCCGTCAGTGTGATGGCAGTAATTGTCTCCTGAAACTTCAAGAGGTGGCTGTGCTCAGCACCGCACTCCAGTACAGTCGGAGCGGGACACTTCTCTCCCCTCCGCCTGCCTCCCAGGCAGCCCTCACCCCACCCCCACCCCCAGGCCTCCGCACACCTCTCAAGTTCAAGACTCTTGCAGAAGGGGAAGTTCAGACACAAGATTAATGGGCAGGAAGTGACTCATGGTTCCCCCAGGGGTCAGGTGAGTGGGTAGCGAGGGAGAGTTGGGAGAGAGAATTCCAGACTGGAAAAGTAGCCCAGATGAGAGGGTGACCAGGGCCAGAGTTTCCGAAATGACAATGACATCAGCGTTAGTGATACGCCCCCGCTTTCCCAGACAAGCATCTCAAAGGCCGGCCGTGAATCGTTTCCCATTTATCTTCACAGTGTGATTGGAAAAAACAAGGCGGTATCAATAGGCAGCCTAAGGAGAATGGTTATAAATCCTTGAAGAAGAGTTTCACAGGTTTCTGGCAGAATTTATTGGTAGTTCAGAGCTCTCTGGGTTTTGCTGATAGAAACCATTATGCCAAAGAAAGTTCGTAAACCTAGAATTGGGTAAACCTAAGACGTATGAAATTTTTATTGTTGTTGCTGTTTTGAGATGATTGACTTCAAAGACTCTAAATTTGCTGATACAGTTATTGAGTTACAAAATAAGTAAGGTAATGGAATACGTAATCAAGAATATACTGTTTGGACAGTATATTTGGACATTTGACCGGGAAGAGAGGTGTTAAATTTAAAAGAGATTATGAACCCGGCTTCCTCAGTCCATGCATGACGCTGTGGGGTGCTTTTTGCACCGAGAAGGGAGAACTCTTTAGGAAACACCATCTTTGCTACTTGTAGTCAACTGTGGAATGTTTTAAAACGATATTTATGACTTACAGGGCACGTCAGAAAAGATTCGAAAATTTCGGACAACAGATTAACCATTGGGATTGTGATAGAACTCTTGACGTTTCTCTACACGTAGAGAGTCCTGTTCACTGCTAAGAGACCCCGTCAATAATGGGAAGAAGCAGAACCTGTTCTTACGGTTCAGTTATATTTAGGGGTTTGATTCATTAGGAAGTATGTGGTGTGCTGCTTTCTGTTCCGAAAGGAATCCTTTCTCCCTGTGACCTTATTTAGAGGCTGTGATGACAACCCATGCTGTTCCTTTTCAGCGTGAGTGAAAATAGTGAGGGAAGGAAGTGTGGGGGCTTGGAATCCCAGCCGATGCCTCACGGGTCGCTGGGGAGCCGTGAGGTTCTTCCCTCTCAGTGGCTGGAAGCACGAGAGAGGACTCGTTGCTCTAAATCCCTTTGAGCTTCTGTGTTGGAACCGTCCTCAGTGTGCTCCGCAGACGTTACCCCAGACTTTCGGGGTGCTGCATGATATACAAAGACGATGCCTGTGGAGGGAGCCAGGAAAGCAGAGTCAACAGAAAATTCCAGTGCCGGGGTAAGTGCTGGGCCAGAAGTACACCGAGGATGCAGAGGAGAGGCGGGCGAACCTACCTTCCCATGCGGTGAGAGTAAGGTAGCCTGGAGGGATTTCGTGCGGAAGATAGAACTAGAGATGATAAGTTAAAAAAAAAAAAAATGGAGAAGGAAAGAAAGAATAGGAATTGGCTAGTCAGATGAAATGGGAGAAAGGCAATCTAGACGTAGGAACACTACCAACAGGGAACAGAGAATGGCGAGGGGGAGGTGGTGGCCGTTTTAGGGAATGGCAGGTTATTCAGTGCCACTGGCATTCAGGGCACACGGGCAGTTGAGACGCAGAAGGACGTGCCGGCGACCTCGGCCGAGCTCAAGCATTCTGAAGCCATCCTCAGAAGTCTGGATTTTGTTGGAACGTGGGGGCCATGAAGGATTTTAAGCAGGGACGTGAGTCAAACTGGAGCTCTGTCTCTGAAGTTAATTTTGTGGGATGTTGGTTGTGTTCCTGAATAAAATGCACAGACTGCCTGCAGAATATAAGCTCTCCCGCTATTTTATGGAAATGTATTTAAGAAGGTCTTTGTTTTCAAGCCTTTACTTTGCTCAGGAGATTCTGCCTCTGTCCTGTGATCTTAAGTTTAGCCAACTGTCAACCGTCAACTGCCTGTGTCTCTCTGTTTGTTGAAGTCTGACCTCTGGGATCAGTATAAAGTCACTGAGGTTTGAATGGAGTCGGAATCTGCCTGAGCCCCACATTTTCTGCTGTGCAGGGAGGCCACTGTTTAAAAATAACGATAAATCATCTCTCTAAAAGTGACATCTCTCTTGTAAATTCACCTCTGAGCCTCTTCAGCCTGGCAGAACGTCCAGGGAAATAAGAAGCCACAGGATGGTACATCTTGGACCATCAGTTTTCTTGAAATGTGAGAGAAAGCTTTTTGTCTTGAAACAAGTGTGGGCATGTTATATTTTTCCTTTATATAGATGGAAATGTCAATAATAAAACCACCGAGGACATCTGTTTATTTTCTTCTGCCGTTTGAGGGCGTCGGAGGAAAGTCCTGAAAAGTACTCATTTCAGTTCATAATAATGGCTCAAATTTTAAGCGCTTGCTTTCAGTCAGTTTCCATAATTCATTCCGTTCAACAAATGTAAAACACAAAGTCAAACCCCAAACCCTGTGCCAGGGGCCAGGATTGTAGCGGTAAAGTAAACGCACTTGCTTGTTCTGGGGATTCTGTCACATCCTCAAACAGCCCTGCGAGTGTGAGTCACATTATGCACATTTTACAGATGAGAAAACCGGGACTTTGAGCTGTAAGGAGGTTCGCTCAGGGCCCCCTACAGTAAGCCCGAACTCCATGCTACCCACCACAGCCTCACTTCGTCTCTGAAAGTTTTAGATCTCGGCTCGCTGCCTCCTTTCCCTGATCTGTTCCAGCCTTTGCTTTTTCTACTTAGGGTATCTATTCCTTTCCCCCAGGTCCGTCTACCTTCCTGTCTCCAGAAATGAACAAGGGCCATCGATGGTCACCATCGATCGTCACCAGCTTGCTTTTATGTTCGTTATGAACAGTAGCCATGACAGCTACAACCATCATCACCTTTGTTTACAAATTTACTGTGCTCAGACTTTAAGTCTACAAGTAAGTGGAAGTCATGGTGACATATAATGGTCACCTGACAACTCAGAATGGCCAGAGACTGTGGAGTGGCGGAGACCATATAGTTTTAGAAGGGAGCAGGGAAGGCTTCTTGGAGGAGGTGTCCAACAAGCTTCACTTTCGAGAAAGGAGAAACTTTCTCCTTTCTCCTTTAAGGGGAGTAAAGGGAAGGGTCTTCCAGGCAGACTCAACTAAATCCGGCAATGAAAGAAGTCAGTACAGTACATCACACATTTTCCTTCTGCTCCTGAGAACCAAAACAGTCTTAGTTGAGTGTGGCTACGTTTCAAGAGGAAGTACCACTCCGCCGTGTCTCTACTCTAGTGTGGTTACGTTTTGAGGATGGCATTACTCTACTCTAACTGAAAGCATATTCGCCTTCCCAGGGGTGGCATCCTGGACGGACTGGATGGGTGATGCCCTTGCAAGCACCATGGGGCAGCCTCTGTGAGCTGGATTTGCCCTGGGTTGTAGCCAGGGGACTCTTGGGTGGCACGGACTGAACCAGGCCTCAGACTTGCTCGTGATGGGACCTATCCCTTTTTACTCATCACCAGAAGTTTCCTCCTTCACCCAGGGTCCTCTAGATTGGAATTGAATCTGGACTAAATCTAACTTCCCAGAACTATTCCAAGTCCACCTCTTGAAGGCCTCTCGGCGGCATGAGATTCCATGTCATTGATTTGTTATTAAGATGGTGGCTGATGTTCAGCCCAAACTCAGCCCCAGCCACAGCAATGGAACAGAAAGCTGAGGAACCCCAGCGAGTGCCCCTCGGCCTCCTACAGTCAAACCAGGGAAGGGGAAGACAGCAGGAAGGTTTTTCAGGGGGCAGAAGGGCCTTCGCCAGAGACCTCTGACCAGCAGCAACCCGAGGTCCTTTGCTGGAAACAAACGTAGGGAGCAGTGGTCCGTTCCAGTTGAGATCAGTGCAGAGCCATGTCGGCGAGAGGCAGGCACCTGGGAGACACCGGAACAGAAGCAGAACTTCTCAGCTCCTCCTCGGTTCAGTGTGCATTGCACACACACTGGGATCCAAGAGCTCCGCCAGGCTCCAGAGGTACAAAGAGTCGGTCAGGCAGCCTCTGCTCGCGAAGCGCCGGTGGCCTCATGGGGAGACAGATGTGTGACCAGAACATTTCCGTCTAATCTCGTAAGGACCAGAATGGATGTAGGAAGTCCACAGAGGAGCAGGCTAACCTGGAGTTCAAGAGCTGATTGATGTCTTAGCTGAATCTTGATGGAAGATGAATGAGCATTAAGTCAGGAGACAAAAAAAAATAAGATAGGAGGAATGTGATAGATGAAGGAGAGGGGACAGCCCAAGCACACGTGTGGGCTGTGACATAGCACCACGGGACTGGGGCGCTCCAGGCAGTTCAGTGCACTGGACCCAAAGAGGGCCGTGAGCCCCCGAAGTGGTCAGAGGCCAGCTGAGGGCACTGTCGGCCATGATAAGGGGCTGGCGATTGATCCTGCAGGTAACCGGGAGGCATGAAGGAGTTTTAAGGAGAATCATCATACTTGCATCTTAGAAAGGTGAGGAAGGCGAGAACTTAAGGCAGGGAGACCTGTTAGGCGTCTCTTGCAACAGCCCTGGGGACATAAGGAGGATCTAAACCAAGGCGGATGGACGGAGGTGGGGAGAATTGGGGTTTGAGAAATGTACTTAGTGAGAAATTCAGGTCTTAGGGTTGTGCTGTGACAATATGTGGGCTGAAGGGGAGGAGAGGCATTTAGGAAGACCCCCAGCTGTCAGACTTAGAACTATGTTCAACTCATTCATTTACATAATCAGATGCTTCTCATGTGACAGAGTGTCATCTAAGACAGTGTTTTTTCAACGGTTTAGGGCGAGGGGGCGGGGCTCATGAAGTTAGTGGGTGCACCCGCCAATTTTTAATAGAAGAGAACAGAAAATGTTAGGTGGCATTGCATATATATAAAGTGTA
Source organism: Pteropus medius (assembly GCF_902729225.1). Taxonomy (NCBI): domain Eukaryota; kingdom Metazoa; phylum Chordata; class Mammalia; order Chiroptera; family Pteropodidae; genus Pteropus; species Pteropus medius. The sequence continues at coordinate 5,365,702 of NW_024344437.1, forward strand.
ATTATTGTTTTGGGGAACTCTGTTTCAGTTTGTGTGCATATGGGTGCGTGTGCACGTGCAAGTGTGTGCACATTCACAACTACGTAAAGTACGTTTTTTCACTAAGGCCTGCGGTCCAAACATTTGAAAGTCCTATAGTATTCTTCCTCTACGGTCGTGTCTGAATATTCCCAGGAATGAATATGTCCCAGCCAGGTTTAAAGATTGCTAAAAGGGACAGTGACTCCTTCATAAGAAACAGGAAAATCTTTTTTCACTGTTCCTCTCCAGGACTAGATTTTACCGTAATCCGTGCCCTTGGAATTCCCACGGATTCCATGCATGGGAAGAGAAAGGGGATCAGAGTCAGCAGAAATGACCCCTGGCCAGGGCTGGGCCAGCGTCGGGTGCCCAGCCCTTCAGGGGACACAGGCAGAGTCCACAAAGACACAGCTGCCTGGGGACCTGGGCGCTTACCTCCCACAGGCAGAATCACAGCTAGAAGAATAACGTTACCCAGTTTCCATATACGACAATTTTGCAATCCATATTCCCTTATTTACAACAGCCCTGGGAGTTTGGAGGGACTCAAATATCTGAAAAAAATGGTTTAGGTGTTTATTGGCCTATAAATATTTAAGCTATTAATATTTTCCTCTTACTAAGGTCATTCAATCTTTCGGTCAACATTCATTTGCTCCGGGCTAAGCACTGGACATGCAAAGCCATCATTTAAGAGGATACAAAGTATTTGTTGACAGGTGCTTGCAGTTTTACTTATGTTTACAGAATGAATGTCCACCTGTATACATTTGAGAGAGAGACAGACACAGAAACCGAGCTCGTTTATCTCTCCAAGTTCCAAAATCAAAAGTTGATTGTCCGCAGGGAACAGACAGAGCAGGGAAAACGTGGGCCCCTTTTAAGCCTAGGAGTCGCATAAAGCTCTCTCCTTCTTGGGCTCATGTATCTCACTGGAAGAATAAGTGAGTCAGAGAATTTGATCAAAACTATGCAGCCTCAGCAAGTAAAGCACCTACTTAAGATTTGCATACAGAGGCCTTGGAGTTCTATTTAAAAACCCCAGCTTACGAGCCCCTCGTTCGTGCCTTAGCTTAAGCAAGATACTTTATCCCAATTTTTTAAAAAATAAATAAACGTGTGTGTGTTACTCTGTTCTTGTCATTCCTTATTTTGGAGAAAAGAATGTTCAAAGGGGTCTGCTTTCTAAATTTTCCATTTGACATTAGGTATAATTTGAGCCATCATGAAACATTAATTACAATCATTTTAAGCATAAGAGCAAAATATTTCTTTGCTTTTAAATGTAAATGGTTCAAAGTATTTGAATTGCTTTTCCCGGCTGCCTCCTCACCAAAGCAGATCCCTGACACACACACACACACACACACACACACACACACACACACACACACACCCCACACACACGTGAGATGTCTTCAGTAAGGGGACAACCTGGCAGGAAGCCAGCCTGGGAGACTCGGGACCTCCTGGTCAGCGACCTCGGGCTCCCCATTAACCTTCCACTTCTCCCAGTCCTTGCTCCACAGGAAGCCCCTTTCCCTTGCTCACAGTTTATTTGTTTGTTCAGGGATTTTTTTTTTCTTCTCATAACATGGAACTATAATCTTCTAAAGGCACTTCCCTTAACGAAGACCGCATGTCTGATACGGACTTCGTTCCCAAGGCTCTGATGTATTTGGTTATGTGTTCGGGTAACTAGTATTACCAAAGGCCCTTGAGATCCCACAGACCGTGAACGCAATTGCTGATGCTCTACTTCTTAACTGGCAGCGCGTTGTAAGTTATCGTGGCGAAACCGTCTTCCCCAACCTGGTGTTCAGGTCCCGAAAGGACCATCCCGCAGAGGCCCTTACTGCCGTTTCCTGCAGGGTCGTATTTCATCAATGACTCTCATCGCATCCTGTCAAACCGCATTGTGTTGTGTGAAGCGTGGCTTCCCGCGATACGACGTCATGTACCAGAAGGAGTATAATGAAGTCTTCCATGGAATGTACAAAATGAATAGCCTGTTCGATTCCTGTCATCAGAAGGATCTGGATGTAGGGAAACCGGTGGCATTCGGCCCCCTGGCCCTGCCGTGGGCATAGGAGGGGGAGCAGTAGCATCTACTTTAGGAAGGCACCGAGTTCGCAGCCTCAGACCCAGTGTGGGGCGGTGGGCGCAGAAGAGGGACTATTGGGAGAACGAGTTAGCTAACCATCTTCTGGCTCAAATCTCATCTCCCCGGCCAAGCTTGTCCTGGTCACCTCATCCCAGATGCCCTCTCTTGCTCTCCTGCCTGGGGCATTTTGTCCTGCTCCAGCAGGCTTTTTTTGTCTTCTTGCATCATAGTGATGCCGGGATGTGTTTCTGTCTTCCCCGCTCGGCCAAGGGACCCGTGGGGCAGTGGCTTGTCACCAGAGCTGTGCATCCTCCACAGTGGTAATGGCAGGCTTCTCGCATCGTGAGCACTCAACAGATGTCTGTTGACTAAATCAGTAAGACAAATGCCTCTTACTTCTGAAGGGTGAATCAAGGGGAGCCGAGCAGAGGGAATCGGAGACCATCAGAACCACTACTTTGTATTATGGGGAGTAAAAGCGAGCCCCACCCCCCACTGCAGCCATCTTGGCAAACACTATGCCCCAGGTACTTGGCTAATCACGTTACTCATCTCCGCCTTACTAGGATGCTCTGAGCGAGGCCCTGCTGTTCACTCACATTCATGGATAAGGAAACTAAGGCACCCTGAAGTTAACCTGTCCAAGGTAACAACAGATGGAGGCAGGATTTGCACTCAGCCCTGGCTACTCCCGCTCTTTGTTACCTCTCTTCCAGTTAGCCGGCTTATGCCCACGCATAAAGGAACATCTTCCAAACAAGTTGGCAGGCTCTTTTTAAACAGTGAACTCATAAAGTTAAGTATCGGTATTCGACAAGAGAAGAAACTCGATTTTTATCTAAGAGCAAAACTAAATTAGAATGAATCGTCATTTTAAACTCCCCTTTAAAGCCATAACATTAACCCCGCATAAAAATAACACTGTTTGTTTTGTTCTAAAGAGATGCATTCTTGGTGAATCTGTAAGTTTTAGAAATTTGGGTCCCATTTTGCTTTTGATTATTTAAAGGATTTGAGGAGTCATGTACACTCCAAATATGCATCTAGTCATTAAAACAAGATGGGGGAATTTCTTTATTTGGTCTAGTTTATTTGTTTTGTTTTGTTTTTTAAGAGTAACCTTGAAACTTCAGCAACACCCTTGAGAAAATACCAGTTTATTCCATAAAGTTTTGAGAGGCATCTTCAGAATTATCTGAAAACATGTGCGGGAGGTCAAAACAAGTGGAACAGCTGCTACATGAAATCTCCACTTTCCAAAGGCCAAGAAGGAGGAGGTGGGAAACAAGGGCTGGGAGCTAACCTTCGCTTTGAACTTCCTGACTTGTGTTAGTTTAAGACATCCCTGTAGCATCATTTGAAACATAGTTCTGGTGTGTGAATAAACTCGCGCTTGGAATTTCCTTTTTGAAGTCTGCTGAGAATATAAATTAAAACCATATGAGATGTGTCTTAATCCAGAATGTAAAATAACGTGAGAAATGTCAACCCAGCAATCCTCCCTGAAATACATTGGCCAGGATGCACGTTCTGGCGAAATTCTTCATTTGGAGTGAAAGCCTCCAGAGAACAGGATTGATTATTTTTAGCCCATGATTATAAAAGCCCGAATTGATAAAAGAGGATGCTTTTTAAAGTAATGGCAGTGGGAGTGTTACTCAGCCATGTGGAACGTTTGAGAAGGACACCTGTTGGCATGGAGAGAGGTTCGAAATGCGTTGTCAGGTGAAAAAGCAGATTACAATTTTATTTCAAGATTATATAAAACGGATAGCATACTTAATCTAGATACACATACACATCTTCATAAAAAAAAAAAGAGAGAAACTATATGCCAACAAAACGTTATCAATCACTAGGTGGTAGAATTATAGCAAATTTTCCTCTCTCTCATTCTCTCTCTCTTCCCCTTCCTCCCTCCCTCCCTCTCTCCCTACCCACCTCTCTCTTTTTTTTTTCCTTCCCTGTTTTTTTTTTTTTTTTTTTTTTTTTTTTTTTTTTTTTTTTCTTCTTCTGTTCTTCTTCTTCTCCTCCTCTTCCTTCCTCCCTTCCTCCTCCCTTTTTTCTCTCTCTCCTTTTAACAGAAAATTAAAATTATTTTTATTAGGTTTTCAAAGAAATAAATATGCGGAATCTCTTTACTTGAGCCAGCTCATCTTTACTTGGGCCTTTTCGTCTACCTGCTACCTGCCTTGAACGCAGCAAAAGCCCAATGCGTTCTCTTGTTTGGCCTTTCCCGGGGTTGGCTCTTACAGGTGTGCTGGCCTGTGAGGTGCACAGAGGTCAATGTTATCGGGTAACTAGTATTAATGGTTTGCTGGTGCTTTAGTGATTAAAGGACCCTCGGTAACACTTTTAAGCTGCTAAGTTGGTTTGTGTTCTTTTGTTTTACTAATATTCTTCAGGCTTGGTTTGTGTGCCTCGGTGTGGGTGTTTCAAATCTTAGGTTTAGATTTCAGTTAAGAGGGAATCCTGCCACTTTCATCTCTTATTCAAGTCTATTCTTAGGAAAATAATTCTTTTATACCTGAATTCAGCAAGAATTTGGGCAGCATGTTAGTCAAGATCTTCATATAGACTACATTAATAAAAACTGGTATATGCCCAAAGCTAGTCAAATAATTAAATTATACTAATGTTGTATGAGATGGAGTGGCCTGAACCTCCACTGAGAAGCAGCTGTGTTTCCATGACACATACTTTAAATTTTTGATAATAATTATTAAGGTTCAAAGAATTCTTTAAAATTAGAAGTTATCTACTATATAAGTTATCTTACTATATAAGTTGAACTATTCAGAGATTTTTAAATGTGTTTTAAACTTTTAAAACTTTTTTTATAGTTTATGTAACTTTCTTAACCTGTCGGATTGCATTTGGGGTGAATTTATGGGACACTTCAATTGCTTTTACTATCAGTGTGCCATGTGGTTAGATCATAGCATCACTCAAGTCACTAACATATCACTGTGTCTGATGGAAAAGGGTGTTCTCACATGCCAGTTAAGCTTCACATCTCTTCAGCCTCTCCTCTTCCCCCAAATCAGGTAAAGCTGTTTCAACTACTTGAACTCATTTTAAGTTGTTTCTAAAAGGGATATATATAATGTCGCTGTCTATTAATGGATTTCAAAATCGAAGTCTCAATATTTAGAGAGCAAACCTCTAAGCTCAGCAGTCTTTGGCCTTGAAAAATGTGGAGGAAAATGAATCGATAACTGAAAACCTAATACAAATTTAGTTTTTTGAATCTGGTTCTTATTTTCCGGGGTGAGTGATGTGTATTTAGAAAATCATTCACAGAAGCAGTGCCATGGCAGACAAGTTGAAAGCGTTCCAGAAAACTGGCAAAGACACATTGAAAAATTCCCAGTCTATATTCTATCCCAGTAAGAAATTAAAAATAAAACACATGGACATCCACCCATACATACACTATTAAGTTCTTATATATAGTCAGATAATAAAATGACACTTGCGTTGTACTCATCTTGTACTGAGATTGAATTGAGCGAACACTAGTTCTGATTGGTCCAGAGATTTCAGTTGCTGAGGGATTAAATGCGCAAAGCCTTGAGCTGGGAGTCAGAAGCTCTGGTGATGCTGGATCTTGCTATGCCAGTCCTATGAGGAGTCAAAGACCGGAAGAGGGTCTGCAGGCTCCTTGGAGTGATTTTATGCTGACAGATTCTGTGCTTCTTTCGATGCCTGCTTGGTACATTTTTTCCTGATATCATGAAAGCTTCTGGTGTAATTGCTATAAAAGAGTTAGGGGAAGTAACTAAAATATCAGATAAGCCTTTATAAGTATAGACATTCAGATATGGCTGGAAGTAGATATCGAAGGGGTTTGATTCCCTAAAAAATGCATCATTTTGATATTTAAAAAATGGAAGTCTTAAAACAATATGGGTCAGAAGAGTGTCTGTCCAGAGCCACGAAAGCTGACTTTCTAGTGGTGGGACTTGTTTAAAGCAATTGCTCTTCCCGGCTTTGGCGTGACAGACAGTGACTAAGCAAGGACCCTTCTGATCCTGGCAGTTTGGCTGACCTTGTGGTAGCCAGAGCTTCTGCTGAGAAACTGTCATCACGTCAGCTATCATGAACTCTTTCTCCCCACCTTTTCGAGAGAGGCCGAGTTAGAGAGACACCATTCCGGGATCTCACCCTCTTGTCCCAAGAAAGGTTGCTCAACACTCTTGCCTTGGTGGGTCAACGTGGAGTCACTTTGGCCAAAGCCTACAAATGATGACCTACTTTCTGATTGCCTGAATCAGCTCTCTGTTCCCCGACCTTGCATTTCAGTTGCTTAACTGATCCATCCCGGAGGCTCTCTTGGGATTTAGTGGTCGGCAGTGGCTCCACAACTTTAAAAAACTGGGGATGTTCATGTGACTGCGTGTGCCTACAGCCTCCCTGAGAAATACCACAAGCACTTAGAGGGACAATCTGCACCAAATGACAGAGAAGAGTAAAGAGCTACTCTGCCTCATGGAAAACTCGGATCAAAACAATCTGGTCAGAAACTATTCGGCTGGTAGAGCATGCATTTTCTGCTTTCTTTTTCTCTGAGATTGATTTCCGAGGGCGTGTTGCACATAGATATGTGTGTATATGTATATACACACATACATACCTATATATATGTATATACATATACATATGTATACATATGTATCATAAGAAATAACAGCATGAATGATAGTATTTATATTCCTGAAGACTTTTCTTGTTTAGTATCAACTGAACATTTGACTTTCTGTGACGTACACAGAAAAGGTGTTTGTGAATGCGCGTGCACACACACACGTGTGGGTGCATGGGAGAGATGAGTATGAAAGGTTGTTGACATTTTTAAAATTCATGTAGGCCATGCGCTATAGGCAGGGAAACAGAATTCGAAGCAGAAATGATTACTGAGGGTGGTCGTGTTCGTTTCTGTGACAGCCTAATGGGCATTCGGCAATGGTTTCAAGTTGAAATTAAGGTCCATGGTGTCTCTGTGTACTTCATCTATAGAACAAATGGCTGTGTTAAATTAGCTTATGCCAGGTTATGCCACTGTAACAAATAGTCCCCCAAGTCATAGTGGCATAAAACAACCGAGCTCATTTCTTGCTCACATTCCATGTCAGTGGCTGGTCTTCTGTGGCTCTGTTCCCTGTGTCCTTATTCTGGCACCTAGGGTGAAGGAACAGCATCTGAGACGTGGTAGCCTCATGGTAAAGCAGAAAGAGCAGGAAAACTGGCAGAAATGGGTGACGGTTCTTGCAGAGTTTTGCTTGAAACCAACTTGCGTTATTTCTGCTCACATTCTATTGGCCGGAGTGGGTGACATGGCCAAGCTGGACCCACATCAATGGGATGCAAAGACTATGCCTCCCGGCTGGAGAACTGAAAGTTACATGGAAGGGTGGGGAACCACTGGGAATGTACAAGGAAAAAAATGTGTGTGTGTCTATGTTTTTATTAAAAATTTACTAATTAAAGAAATTAATAAATAACACATTAAATATATATGTGTTTATATGTGTTACATATTATAACATATGGAAGCACTTTTTTGTATAATATAAAAATAATTTTTTATAAATATTAAATTTTTTATATAGATCATTTTTAGCATAACTGAGAAAACATCTTTATTTTTATAAAATCACTCTCTGTCATCTTTATATATGATTTTCCCAAGCACGCTGTAAAGAATGCTTTAAAACAACCCTTGAGAGACTAGGAATAGACCTACTCCTTAGGCGTAGAATTTGCTTGACCCTTTTACAATAATAGAAATAATTTTTAAGTGACTGGATTTGCTATGAATCCACCTTGCAGATGATATTACAGGTCCTGGCGAATAAGACTGATCTTAAGAATTGGCGATGGAATAATATGTCTCAGCATGTCTGTGATTCTTGCTTTCCAGAAAGAAGTACACATCAACACAGCCATGAATCTCTATTTTAACTGAGTACAATTCAGTGTCACAGGGACATAGACACCTCCTGGATTTCTTTCTTCTAGTTATTTATCAGCTGACAGGAAGCTATTTTGCTACACAAGCAAGGAAAAACTTGTCCTAGGTTATGAGTAGCTAAAATGAGTGTTTATTTATTTTCCACTTATTTGAATATTCAGGGGTTAATAATTTTAAATCTACTCTAAATCACCTGTATTTTAACTCCTATTAGTAACTTAGAATGTCACGGAAGGAAAATGTTGTGCGCACTAGAAAAAAATTCTACTTGTTATACATTTAAGACTTAGACCTTTTTACATCGCAAGAAACTTATTATGTAAATCACAGAGCGCAAAAAGATGGAGCCTGGTGCTGTGACATGGGACCTAAATCAAAGTCTGTTAGTTACAAAACTTGCTGCTCCATCCTATGACTATGATCAAGGTTACAGAGCCATCCCCGGGAGAAGGATCGTGGTGTGGCGTGCGGGTCTACGTGACATTAGTGGTTGCAGGATGGACGGCTTGCATTGATTTGAACCAAACTGGCCTTGCTTTTGGCCACATAAAAACACCTTCACACACAGGGGCTTCGCTGGAGAATTTCCATCCGAAGACCAAGGAGTCATTGTCTTAAGTAGTACGTTAATAATGAAGCTAACTCAGCCGTGTAAATCATCCTAAGCCAATGGCTGTGAGCCTGTTGAAATGTTAATACCTGTGATATACTTTAATTGTGATAATTGCATCCACTGCAGACATCTTGTGGTGGATGAGTCATCCAAAAACATTTCAGAACCAGGGTACCCACTGTGTTAGCCAGTTTAAGTGAATAAACAAAACACTGTTCTTAAGCTCGCTCATGTAATCACCTGGAGATCCATGAGATCTTTTCTTCTCTACTTTTCTTGAGTACTTCTAATGAGCATTGAAGGAAGACCTACTTAAATTGGAGCCAGTTTGTCCACTGAAATTCCGAAAGATTTGTAAGGACAACACATACACAATAATTTCATAAACTTTCCGCAGTAGGCCAGGTTTCTCCTAGCCAACTAGTTTTCTGATAAAAATAAAATTTAATTTGGCCCTAATTTGAATTTTTGGTCATTTAGAAAGAATAGTATTCCTTCGGGTTAGCTATGGAAAAAGTAATTGCTATGCCGAGGATAATGTAAACCCAAATGGACTTGAAATGCTTAGCTAGGGGAACATGCTGTTCCTAGGTGCTCTAAAAACACCAGTTTAAAAATTCAGTGAGACCGTAACATGAGAGCAAGCCTGCGGACCTGGGTAGCGAATTAGCTGCGCTCAGTGTAACTCCTTATGTGACTGAGGCCCTCGGTACACCCAACTGTCCCCAAACATCACTAAATGGTGTGTTTCTTTAAAGAAACAGCCTGTGAATCTCATTTAAGTCACACAGACTTCCAGCCTTCCCCGTCATCCGTCTGCACTGGTGTGGTCCTACTGAACCGTACACTATTCAAAAGTCAAGGATTTAAAAAATACGCATCATTTTCAAAACAAAGTAAATGTCCCATTTTGCCAACAATATCATTATATGGGGAAATAGTCACAATGTATTATTATGTGAAGAAGGCGTCAACCAAAGACGTTACCATATTACCATTCTGAGAAATAAAATATGTGTGTTATTTCTTATGTGTTAGTAACGAGACAAGAATCGACTTTCTTCCTTCATCATGCCTTTATGTATTTCTTGTACATTCTCACCCCTGAGCATGTATAATTGAGAAACATGATAATACCTTTCAAACCTGTGTCACAGGTCATGGTGAGTCTCCACAGCGACCTTCTCACATGCTCATTGATGTGTGCCTGCCTGGGGCAGCCAGTGAGACAGCCGCCCTCCACCATGTCTGTCTCTGGACAGAGGTCACATTATGTCCTAAACGTGTACAAAAGGCAACTGAGGCAAAACAAGTGACTTTCTCTCCAGTAGAATCACAGCTGTGTGGCAGGAGGATATGCCTAGCGCCAAACCATCCTCTGGGTTTGTGGAGTGAAAGAGTTTGCTTGGTTTTCGTGCAGATCAAGCTACCAATTGAAAAAACTGGATATCCCCCTTTGCAACCAGTCGATTTCAGCCCCTAAACAACTGTTGACTTAAGATAGCAAAGGTCTTTGGTCCCCTTAGACCAAGGGGTGTGGGGCGCCCTGAAGGAGCACATCATCCCTGGGTGAGTGGTGGTGATAGGGCCGAGGAGTGTGGCTGGGATAGTGAGGGTGTCGGCCCCACCTAAACCACATAGAGAGGTTCTCTTATCGGACATGCGAGGAAGGACGTTGGGCGAGCAAAAAAAAAGGTACCATCCAGAATGAAACAGAAACGATTTTTGCATATAATGATTAAAAAACATTTTATTGAAATCCTATCATGATACCAAGCGAAATAGGTTGAGTTTTCTCCAACGTCATCCCGTGATGACCGCAGTGGAGGTCGGGGGCTGACCCGTTCTAGGACAGTCCTTGGTTCCACCCCGCACTTCGGAGTCTGCAGGAAGCTTGCAAGTTGATGCTTTTCTTTGTAGCCCCGGGGCTGCTACAAGGGCAGGTATGGGTTGCAAATGCAGAGCAAATAAAACTGTCAGAATGTGATTTTAATGACCCTTAAAGCTTCCACATACTATTATGCTGGCTAGCATGAGCACAGAAAAAAGGAGGTTGTCATCCCCTCCTCCAATGTCATTTAAATCGTGTTAGGTACATCTTTGTGGAATGTCGATGCTAGCAATAATGATTCCTTTTTAATTCTCTAATCATTTTGGCCACTGCAAGAGTCATGTACCCTGGGGAACATACTAGCATTTGGCCCATAGGTTTTAGTAGACGCTGTGTGAAATCAGCGGAATTGGAAGGCTGCTTTTTTTCTTTTTCCTCGAATTCAACTTGATGGGCAGAGTCACATTTGATAGTGGTTAATTATGCCAGATTATTGTGTTCGTTTGCTTTGTCATTAGGTGGTAAATGAGAGTTCGTTTTGCCCTTAGATTGAGATATCGAGGTGTTGAGCCCTACAGCTGGAGCAGGGGAGATGCGTTTAAGAAACATTTCATAAATAGACTAGCGCGTCGGGTGTGGGGAATGATGGCGAGAAGCCAAGGCTATGGCTGAGGTGTGGCTTCTTCTCATTTATTATTTACTCATTGCAGTTTTTGTTGTCATCTGACTCTGAGATTGAACGGTGAAATGCCTACCCGTTAAAAATATTAGCTTGTTGGAGGGTTTGATTTAGCTAAGTTCTGGTTAAGATTTGATTATTCATGTTTATGTATAGGTAGGATATCAGTTCATTATTGGCGTCGCTCTTATAAAAAAAAAAAAATTAAATGAAATGCTTTAAATGAAATCGCTCAGGCTCGCCTGAGCCCTATTCCACTGCCCAGGCCCAGTCTTCAGTTCTCAAAAAGAGTTTTCCAGTAAGGACTCCTGCTTTCCCACCTCCCCCGCAGCTCACTGTCCTTCTGACTCCAGCGTCTGAGCCGCCCCCACCCCTCCCCCAGGCTGGTGGAGTCCACACCTCCTAAAAAGCTCACTTCCCACTCTCCTTTGAGCTTTCTGTGTTATAAAGACCCTGCCTTTCAGGTCTCCGCCATTTATTCTTTATGATCTGTCTCTCTGGGACTCTCCTGCTTAATACGACAGTTCCATAGTGGCAAAAGCCATAACGTAATAGAAAAGGACATACTGTTCGTGTAGTTCCCACAGAAAATTCAGACTCCTGTCCTTCTCAAAGACCTGCTAACACAAAATTAAGTAGAGCACCTCTAGAAATGAGATCTTTCCTCATTACTGACCACTGTGTTATATCAAACTAGAAAGCAAATCTGAAGCTTGAAAATTTAGAAGGCAGCAGCCTATCTGTGACTCAGTAGAAACTCACACATTTTCTACGTGTTACAGTCAGAATGTGCATTTCCTACTTCCCCGGAAATACATGTGTGATTTTCAAAGCAAAAGCCTTCACATAAGGACTCTCAAATGAGCACTAAACAGGACTTTTGAGCTATATGGTAATTGCCCTTCGTATTTTCCAAAGGGAAATCCCGAGTTGGCCAGTTTAGTACAACTCAGATGAAGTCCTTGAACTGCGCTGGGGGTGCCAGAGACACCCCTCCTGGTAGATGCTGTCCGAAGCTTTCATTTCTAGCTTAGCACCCGGGAATAATTTCTGAATAATGCATACATGGCAGGCGTGAGTACATATTAGGTCTGTGCTGGTAGCAATTATGTCAGAGATAAAGCTCCAGATTTAGAAATTGTCACTGGAATGAGAGTGGATTAGGGGATGCCAAAAGCAGCGGGCACTCTGGGACAGAAGCCACCACAGGCTCTGTTTCCCTGAATTTAAAAATCAATCTCTGTCCACGTCCGACCAGATCAGTGGGATGGGAATGTGGGTTTTTGCTCTTCCCTTTGGGGCCTGTGCAAGATCTGGCCTTTGGTCTGTTTTCCTAACACATGCCAGAGAATTGTCACATTAAACATTGTGCTAAACAGACATCGAACTTTCAACATAGATGTACGAGCTCAGACCCACAGCTGATGTTCGCGTAGGTCGCTTTATGCAGTGGTACCCAAAACTGCCCGTAGTCTCCGGCTTTGGCTGTGGGGAGAAACAAATGTCAGCGTATATGGCAACGCAGTGGCTGGACCAGGCTCCATCCCAACAGCAGAGGAAGGAGCCCGTTGTAATAGGCTGTGCAATTTCTTTTGGAGAAACTGGACTTTTGACAGATGAACTTTTCCCTTCCATTGGTATTTATCTAACAGAGCTGTGGCTGGGAAGTGGTCCAGGTTTCACAAGGTCAAAAAGTGACCTGGTTCACATCCCGTAGACTCCTCTCATCCCCCGCCACGGCTTTTCCATCCAGGCAGGTGGTCTCGTGTGCTGTGGGGACGTCCACACCAAAAATGGTTCACCCAGAGGACATATCGACCTCTTTCGTTCGGCCCTCAGAGGTTCTAGCAGCGCCATCGAACTCACAATTCAGTTCCGGATAAGGGCCCTTGCTTTTCCAGGCTGTACTCTGCAGCTTGAAGTCATTCTAATCTGCTTGATGAATGAACATCTTGTCAGAAGGCATTGGGAATTAAAGCCATTAGTAAGATGAAAGCAATCGTAATACGTTGGATTTTTATAATAGCTTTCTTCATGAGAAAATAGATTTACATAGACTCCCCAGTTGCGGTCTTTCTTTCATGATCCCAAGGGTAAAAGAATAAAGGAATGTTAATAAATATTTTTAGCCTTATCTTTGAAAAGAAAAATTTTTTAAACGATTATCAGGAACTATTTCCTGCTTCTCCCTCGTCCCCTGGTTCCCTGATATATAAATAAAGATGTGTTTTCCCTGCCTAAAACTCAGCCTTTGTGTTCTTTAATCTTCAGTTTTGTTATTATCCAAATACCTATGGGCCGACATTGAAGATAATCTTAGCAGACATATAACAGGTACTTTCCTGATACCTGCTCATTTTACGCCATTTCTGGGGAGGCTATTTCTACAGACCTATCTGAGAACAATTTCACTTTGTAGCGACTTGCACAGCGCTCGCCAGTTGCTCCTTGGATGAGAAGGTAGAGTACTGGCGTGTGGCCTTCGGACTCATGAGTTTCCCCTTCTTATATTTTTCAGAAATCGAGGCAAAGGAGGCGTGCGACTGGCTCCGAGCAGCTGGATTCCCGCAGTACGCTCAGTTATACGAGGGTAGGTCGGCCTTCCTCTCTTTCTTTTTTTTTTTTTAATTAAGTTTATTGGGGTAACATTGGTTATACAATTTTCAGGTGTACCTTATCATTTGACATCTGTATATTCTATTGTGTGTTTACCACCCAAAGTCCAGTTTCCTTCAGCTACCATATATTTGATCCCCTTTACCCACATCACCCTACCCCTACTCCCTTATATTTGACACCCTGTACCCCGTCTACCTCCCTCCTCCTCCCCCACCCCCTACCCTCTGATAACCACTAGGCTACAGTCCATGTCCATGAGTCTCTGTTTGTCCTGTTCATTTGTTGCTTTTAGGTTTGTCTCCCACATATACGTGATATCATGTGATTTCCAACTTTTCCTGTCTGGCTTATTTCACTTAGCATGATTATCTCGAGGTCCATCCATGTTGAGAACTGTATTTATCCTGTGGTGTGTTTTGACTTCCAAGACTTTTCTCCACGTTTTTTTCCCCGCTGTCTCTTTCCCTCGGCTTTGCATCGACCAGGGCTCATGCTGATGCCAGTCTGGGAATGCGCGTTGCTTCCCAAGCTTGCTTCGCTTTCCGGGCCTCGCTTTCTGCTTCTCGTGTCTTTGCCGCCGGTCCCTACTCCATCATTTCCTTCAGTCTTCTGCCATCGGCAGCTTCTCCACACTTCCTTCTTTAACTTTTCTCCTTGTTTTATTCTTCACGACTCTCAGTTTTCTTGAAAGTACGATAAATTCGTTGTCGATAGATTTCCCGAAAATCAGAAAGCTAATTATCTTGAGATCTTTATTCAGTTCTGTTCCTATGAAAATTTTGAGATATAATACGGATCAGATGTTATTTGGGGGGATGCAAATAAGGTGCTTTTCTTGCCAGTATCGTGGTTTCTTTTATCGACGGGTCATAAACTTAACTCACCTACATCTTACTTATACCTTAAGTTATAACCAAGGCTCCTAACATCTTCTCGGATAGTATGTACATATAGCAAATTAGTCAGAATCCCAACAATAAGCAGATGGCAATAACATTTATGTAGGGTGGACAGAATCAGCAAAATTAACTCGTATTCACTGGTTAATCTCATTCACTCAGAGGCTCTGTTTTACAGTTTAAAACAAAATAAAATGAAACAAAACACTTATTCTACTTCTCTCACTGAAATTCTGTGAAGATAAAGAAAAGCTTATTTCTGAATGGGCTTCAAAGGTCTAGAAACTCTGATAGAAGTTTTCATTTTAGAAAAGGAGGGATTCTTAGAGTTTTGCTCTAAGCAACCCTCCCCCACTACCCCCCCCCCACCACCAATTTACTGAAAGAGAGGCCCAAAAGAGTTAAGTGACTTGTCCGAGGTTAAAAGTTAGAAGACTCAAAATTAAAATCACAATCTCTTGAGCCTTAATGCAGTATATTATCTACTGTAATGTGCACTCTCTTTATAAACTCAAAATACTAGGCGATTTAAATGTGAAGTGTCCGTAAATGGATACAAAGTAAAGACAACCTCATTAAAAAAAGGTGCCTGTCAGATTGTGTTTAAGCCATATTCATTGAATAAATGTAATGAGGATAAGAGCAAATATTGCATAGAGCTGACAATGTGCCGGGTACTGCTCAAACCACTTCATGTAACTGTTCATTTAATATTCACAACACTATACGGTGATAATTATAATTATCACCCACTGTGGAAAAAAGTCATGAGAGTGAAATTTTTTCTTCTCTTTGGATAGAATCAGCTAGTCAAGTATTTTGCTTATACTCTAAAGTGATTCAGGATTTTGCTACAAAAGGAAAAAAACATTTGAGGCCATTGAGCTTCGAGTATTTTTAGAAATTTCCTCTCTGAAGGAAAAAAATACTCCGCCAAACTGAATATTTCATGAACTGGTCAGGAGAGAATCAGAGACCTATGCCTTGGGAAGGCTGTGAAAGCTCCGGTCCATACAGGCAAATGCCTCGATAATGATGGGCTATGACAATGCAGGCACTTAGTACTCAACCTTATCCAGGATTGAGCACTTGGTTATCCTCATAGTTCACATTTTTAAGAACTTATTGTGATAAGTTCTTAACCGTTACAACACACTCCCTATCAGTGGGGAGTAACTGCTGTTGAGATCAGTCACGTGTACAGAAACGCAGTGGCCTAAAGACGTGGGTGTCCATTCAGATAAAACAAGGCACACAAATCCCTTGTCTCTGTTCATCTCTCTTTCAGATTCACAATTTCCCATCAACATTTTGGCAGTCAAGAACGATCATGATTTTCTCGAAAGGGACCTTGTAGAACCTCTTTACAGGTAAATTATATGAAGCTTTTCTGTTTTTTTGTTTTGTTTTGTTTTTTTTCAATCGTTCACTCTCTAATAGGCATCATGATATTGAGGGGTGAGTTTAACAATTCAGTAAATATTTATTGAGTGTCTACTATGTGCCAGGCATGGGTCCAGGATCTAGTATACTACAATGAGCATGATCGGTCCCTCGTTTCATGGAGCTTAAATCTTAGTCTGAGGCTTCAGAAAATAGATTGAGAGAGAAAAAGAGAGTGAGAGAAAAAGAGAGAGAAAAGGAGAAGTTATCTCAGAGAGTGTTTAATGCTATGAAAACAGGGTGAGGATAGAGACAGTGACCAGGGCTGTGGGTAGGTTACTAGGAGTAGGCAGGACAAGTGGTCAGGGAAGGCCCTGAAAATCTCCACAAGCATGTCAGACTTGGCTGCATTTTTTGCAAAGTCAAGGGATTATATCGGAAAACTGGAATATGTAAGCTCAAGTAATTATATTGGAATATTTAAGCCTTCGCTATATGGTGGATACTATCAGAAGACCAAGATATATATATGAATAATCCCCTCCCCTCAAAGAATTTATGCTCTGGTTGGAAAAATCTAGTTGAAGATATAAAGCATGAAGCCATGAACAAATAAGTAACTATTATAATTTGAGTAATAATTTTAAAAACGCCATTATGATCAATATCCCTGAATGAGTAAATGCTGCCTGGGAGGTTGTATGCGTCTGAAGGAATTTGAAGTTTCCTATCAGAAGCCCTGGTGAGAGGTCAGGGCTGGAGACAATATTATTTACGGGAGGTGAGTCATTTCTCCAAGGCCACACAGCTAGTTAGGGCTGAACTGACTTTAATATGCAGTACTTGGAACTTGCAGTCCAATGTTCTCTCTATTACATTCTGCATTCGACATAGAAAAGATGAGAGTTTACTAGAAAAGGAATGATGAGCAAAACTTTGTCCAGATAGGAGAGATGAATGTATGTTAGGGTAGCGTGTAAATAGTCTGAGGTTCGAGGACTCTTCAACATGTATATTTTTGCATTCATAAGCTGGTCACTCCATGGTTCCTATATGAAAATAGGTCAGCATTAAGAAATGATCTCTGAATTTTCAAGGCCAACGGTGCTGTGGTTTGCTTACGTGGTTGGAAGAGCCAAGAACTCTTCAAATCACAAACGAAAGGAACAGACTATTTGGACTAGAAAACAAACAAGCACGAAATGCCACTTGTGAGCATTTATGAGAGGAATGCATGGTTTGGTTGTGATTCTTTAAAAGTAAGGAGTTAGAAAAGCCGTGTTTTTCCTTTATGACGTGTGAGGTTCACCCGGGCAGGAGCAGCACCCTCCCGGTCAGCATTTGTCCAACTCAGAGCTATTCAAGCAGCTCCGCATCCTGAGTTTTCTGTCTTAGTTTTAACTGAGAGTATTTTTACTAGTCGATTTTTTTTCAGTAGACAATTTATATATTTTAATTGCATTATATGACCCTTTTCCTCATTGAATTTTGAAAATTTATGTTTTCTTTAAATCAACTTAGCCTTTTGAGTCTGGCTTCTTTCACTTGGTATAATGCACATAAGATTCATTCACGCTCTTGTGTGTAACGATCGATATCGTTGTGGAGTAGTATCGTGTGGTATGTATATACTACAGTTTGTCTCTCCATTCACCAGTTGAAGGACATTTGAGTTGCAGCCAGTTTGGGTGGTTTTAAGACTACTATAAACGTTCATATACAAGTTTTTATGCAAGCGTAAATTCTTTGGGTAAAATCCTAGGATTGGGATTGTGAGGTCTATACGATATGTATATCTCGCATTTATAAAAAAAATCACAAACTTTTCCAAAGTAACCGTACTGTTTTGCATTTCCACTGACAATGTATGAGAGTTTCAATTGCTTCGCATCTTTGTCAGCACTTAGTATTGTCAGTTTTGGTTTTGTTTGGTTTCTAGCCATTCTAGTAGGCGTCTAGTGTTACTGTGATCTTGCTTTGCATTTCCTTAATGAATAATGACGTTGAACATCCTTTCATGAGCTTGTTTGCCATCCATGTATCTTCTTGGGTAAAGTGTCTGTCAAGTCTTTTTCTCATCTTTAAAATTTGGTGGTTTGAGTTTTGAGAGTTCTTTATATGTTCTAGATGTGTGTTCTGTAAAAATTTTCTGCCAGTCTTTTCAACTGCTTAACGGTATCTTTCACAGAAGTTTTTAATTTTAGTTAAGTTCAATTTATCAATTTTTTTCATATTTTAATGTCATATCTAAGAAATCTTTGCCTAAGATAAAGTCGCAACTGTTTTCACCTTTGTTTTTTCTCGGAAATTTCAGTCTTATATTTTATATTTAAGTCAACTATTTCATATGTCGATGGTTAATTTATTTTAAGATATGGAATATGGGTTAAGATTCATTTTTTGCATATCAACGAACGTCCCATTGGTTGATTTTTCAATGTCCCACCATGTTGAAAAAAATTATACTTTCTTTATTGAATTGTCTTTATACTGTATTATAAATCAATTGACCATATGTATATATGAGTCTATTTCTAGACTCTATTTCATCTCATTTTTCTAGGACTCTGTCCTTTCATCAATATGACACTTGATTACTTAGCTTTTTACATGTCTTAGAATCTAATAGTGTGAGTCTTCCAACTTTGCTTTTCTTTGCCAGAATTGTTTTAGCTGTTCTAGTTCCTCTGCCTTTCATATAAATTTTGGAAACAGCTTGTCAATATCTATTTTAAAAACCCTACTGGATTATTGATTTGGATTGTGTTGAATCCAAATCAGTTGGTATCTTAACAATATCAAGTCTTCTAACTTATAAACACAGTAAATGTCTATTTAGGTCTCCTTTGATTTTTTTTTTCCCAACCCTAACTTATAGTTTTTAGCGTATGGATACTACAAAAATTTCATGTTTTGTATTATAAATAGTGTTGTTTTTTATCATTTCAATTTCTAGTCATTCATTGCTAGTATATAAAATTTTTTGTATATTGCCCTTATATCTTGCAGTCTTTCTAAACTTACTTGTACTAGTAGCTTAGTCATAGATTCCTAAAGTTTTATTTCTAAAATGTAAATGAATGATTCTAAACCAAAATAAAATTTTCTATTTCATATTTTAAAATCAGGATTGCAAGGGCAAACGTTGTTTCTGATTACGTAGATCTATTCATAGGATGACGTATGTGGCCAAGCTTTGAATCTTAAACATGTGGGTAGTAAACTTATCTGCTCATTGCACGTGATCAGAGATGCTGTAACTAAGTTCTGGGCTTTTCTATCAAAGTCTACTCTTTAAAAAAAAATATATATATATATATATATCAGACTTGTTACAGAGCTGAGCCAGTATAATCGATGTGAAATTATTTAGAGATATAAAGTTCTGAATGATAATACTAGTGTCAGAAGCATCAATTAAGATGCCTTCTCCTGTAGAGCCTGTGACCCAGCTCTGATACAGCCCATAGCAAGAGCCATACAGATGTACCCCAAAGGCATCACTGCATAAACATGTGGAAGGCAGCAATGCCGGCTACCACAGTGCTCTCGATAAGGGCCCAGCTTGTGTAAAAATGGTTAGAGTGGCAGGAGGTTGTTATCATTGGAATGATTCTTATGACAGCTATGTCTCCAAAAATATTATGAAGAAAAACATTTGGCCGGAGGTGTGTGAGCTGCGATTCTCAGGGCTCAGGAGCGGGTGGGTAAAGCAGAGGCCAAAGGAGTAGTCACAGCGGGATGGTCAAAGGAAGCGGGAGAGTCAGGAGGCAGAGACGGAGGTAGATGGGCTAAGAAGAACCTGAGCGGCATTTTTCTCCTTTGTCACGAGTGCCACCGAGACAAGATTTCCCTCCCTGCAAATAGCGGAAAGTGGGCAGAAGGAAGATTTCCAGATGGAGGAGAATGACAGCTTTTTAAAAACTTTGAGATTGATGAGCACTTAATTAGACACTCGCCCACTCACATGGTATGTAATGATTGATTCTGGAGAGCAGTAAGGTGTTGTGATTTTATTCATTTTCTAACCTTGTGCACTGCAGATGTAGTGATAGAGTTGATCTCATGTTTTATTTTTAAAGCTTTGTGAGCTATACATTTTTCATGCATGTTTGAAGTGCTGACCGCATAGGGAGCCACAGCCAGAGGGCAGGTAGCTTCTGCCAGGTAGACAAATGAAGACAAGAGGGCTGAAAGGCTCCTGTAAATGTCACCCACAAGAAGTTTACTCACCTTTGGTTTCCTGGAAGTTTCTCACCCGTACAGACAGACAGTGTCCTAGGTCCCAATTTATCTGGGAGAACTGTCAAACGGTGCTCACCTTTCGATTGGCTTGGAAATATGTATTGTACTGAGGATGTGCCTGGCCCAGAATGTGTAAGTGTGTAGCTTTTCTTTTCAGGTCTCAGAAACTAGACAGGTTTGCTGTCTTTGCTGAAGGTATGAGCTTCCAGGGTTGTGACCACTTTTCACTATTGCTCCTGCAGCTCAGGCAGCACCGGCACATAGTAGGTGCTCTGTAAATATTTGTTACTGTCAGACAGAACAACACAATTTCTGTTATTTTAGCAACCACAATGACAATTCTGTTATGACGTGTTTTTTTTTATTAAGTTTATTGAGATAACATTGGTTAATACAATTATATAAATTTCAGGTGTACATTATAATTTGACATCTATATATTCTATTGTGTGTTTACCACCCAAAGTCCAGTTTCGTTCAGCTCCCATATATTTGATCCCCTTTACCCATGTTATGATGTTGTTTGATTGAATTCTTAACTGAAAAACGTTTTCCCCTGTGAGTAATGAAAAGCTAATTGCAAAACTGAGTACCTGGACAAGCTCATTGAAACCATAGCTACATCCAAATGTGGGAATAGTCAAGGTGTCAAAATCGCTTGCAGTTTGTCACCTTGAAGTCAACTTACAGTAAATCCAAGCTCTCGAACGAGACATTTAGGGAAAAGTCATATGTTCCATTAGCATTTCGATTTTCAGTATTTGCTCAGGTGACTAACATAGGGGCTCGTGCTTGAGATGATCTCTGAATTTCTGATTTAATGTTAGGCCAGTAAACCACATGCATAGCTTCTGTTGTTAATAAATACTTGTTAATTATAGCATGTATTAAACCAGTAATTTTTTGTAGAATTAGAGAATTGATTAGGATTATTCAGTGCATCTATCACAGCCTTTTATGTTTAAAAGGCAGTGATAATTAATGATGATGACTTTCATGTGGGGTGGGGGAGGGAGGAAGGAGAGTGCTGACAGAAATATTATTTATAACTTAACTCTACACACCGAGACACATATTTGATTTGAGTATGTTTAAATAACATTAAATAATGGTAGGCTTTATGAATATCGATAATATACTTTAAATACTTTCCCTTTTCGAATATTTATCACAGAAAATATACAGTGTAATAAATATACTGAGTTCCGCCCTATAATAATTTGACAATGAACCACACCGAGACCCTGGACACATCATTGGGAGAAGGATCTAGGGGTTTACGTGATAATCGTGGTCACGTCCACCTTTAAAATTCTGAGTCTAGAAATAAGTTCGAATGCCAATGAGCAGTGATTTTTTTATCTTTAAATAAAGTGTTCACTATGTACCAAGCATTACTTTAAGCATTTTACAAATATTTACTCAATCTCCATAGACACCCTATAAAGTAGGGTGTAACATCATTTCCATTTTACGGATGAGGAAACTGAGGCACAAGGATGTGACTAATTTGCCCACTTACGGCGAGTAAATGACAGGCTAGAATTCAAAGCCGGCCAGGTTGCTTCCGGAGTTTCCCAAGAGAAACTGCAAGTAATTTTTCCAAAGATGTCTATGTTGCCTCACAATTTTCTGAATTCGACTTATAAGTCCCCAGGATAGAAATTCTGCTTGCGTTTGCACCTTGTACCTCATGGAACTGCATTGAAAACATAATGGAAATAAGAGTTTAAAGCACAGATTGTTCTTTTGTGAAGAGATTAGAACCGATCGACTGTCAGGACAGCGACGGTACCTTGTCATTCATTCCTTCATTCACTTCACCAAGCCTGTCTCTCACGGGCCTCTCTTTGCTACGGGGACAAATAAGACAGCCTCCTCACCCAGAGATCCCAGGCTGATGCAGTGGTTCTCAACCCGGGGAGGTGGGGGGGGGGGGGGGTGGCAGGCGAGGCATTTTATCCCCCTCTCAATGCCTGAGCGCATCGTTGCCTGTCACAACTGGGGTGACGCTGCTGACACCTGAGAGGGAGAAGTCAGAGAGACACGGCTCAGTCTCCTCCCACGGCAAAGAATCACGGGCCTCAGATGCCAATGATGCCAGGGTTGAGAAATGAGTAAACTCTGAGCTACTTGGGCAAATGGGATAATTGCTCTTGGTACGGTTGCAGGACAGCTAATAGGGGGAAGGGTTTCAGAGGGGACTTCCTGGAAAAATGACCCTAAAAGGCCAGCAAGAATTACTCAGAATACATGAAATTGCGATGTGCCTATTATGACTTTTTAGCTTTTTTAAAAACTAAATTAATATGCAGAAAAGGTATCTTCACCCCCACCCCTGCCTCCCACCATGAACCTCACCCCAGTGTCGCCTGCATAGTATAGGGGCAGGTTTGGGGACAGACAGGTACAGACATGGTAGGATCAAAGACAGGGAATTTCACATATATATAAATTTGTATGAAAAACATTGATCTTTATATTTTAAAATGATCTCTTACGTGCCTTTCTAACCAGCTACTCAGAATGTCTTTTATATGCGTAAACTTTCAGGAACAATACTTAAGAAACTGCAAAATAGAACAGTAGATTGAGAGGAGAAGTTTATATTTTTAATGTTATTCACTTCTATATATATGTTTTAGATACTCGTATCGCATTATTAAAAACATTCGCAATGTTTTTAAAAAGTGCCTTGCGTTGCTAGATAAATAATAGATGACATGGCTAAGATTTAGTGAGTGTTTACTGTGTGTTTGATGCTATCCTAAGCTCTTACACTGTTCTCATTTAACTCACAAGAACCCACGAATGACAGGTGCTATTGTTATTGTCGTCGTCATTCGCAAGTAAGGGAGACCAGGCTCCTCCTCCTCGTTTGAGCAGCTGGGTCATTGTGACTCCCTTCTCTGAGGGGACAGCCACGGAGGGAAGGCAAGTGGAGTCTGACCAGGGTCTGAGAGGGGACGCTGTGATGAGCTGACGTGCGTCGGGAACCAGGGCTGAGTGGAGACATCCAATGTGCGGGTCTGGGGCTGGGGACAGAGGCGTGTCGTCAGCAGCATAGGCATGTATGAAGGTCCTGAGGATGTAATGAGGTCACCCAGGGACAGAAGAGATAGCCAAGAGAGCAGAGGGAAGAGGACCGGGACTGACCCCTGGGGCTCACATCTTGGGGGAGGCGTGGGAGGAGTCAGGAGCCGCCCCACAGGGCCAGGGAGTGAGTGCTCCATGCCGCCCGGCGGGGCCCCAGGCTGCTTTGGCTTCGCTTTCAGTTTTCGAACCTCTCTCAGGAATCTCTGGTTGTGACCCTTGTTTCAACTTGGACTTGTTCTCATTAGAGAAATTATCTGGATTAGATGCAATCGCTGTGGAGAGTTCAGAAGCTAAAGACACCTCATCTGACTTTTCCGCTACGGGCATATGTGAATTTAAAATTTGTCTTAAATTCCACAAACTAAAGTTGCCCAAGACAACCTGGATTTTTTTTTTAGTTCTTAACTCTTGGACCACTGGGACCATCGTCCTTTAATGGTTTGCAGTGGGGCTTACACTTCTCCTTGAAACCTTGACCATTAGAGCATATCATTTAATATAATATAAATTATTTTCTGGGGATGTAATTCATAGCACGGTGACTATAGTTAACAATACAGTATTGTTAACTATATATTTGAAGTAGCTAAGAGTTCTTAAAGGTTCTCATCATAAGAGAAAATATTTGTAACTGTATATGGCAAGGGATATTCACTAAACCTATTGTGGTGATCATTTCTCTGACATATACATAAGTTGAATCATTCTGTTGTGCACCTTGAACTTATGCAATGTTATATGTCAATTATATCTCAAAGAAAAAATTATTTTCTTATATGAATCACACAGTTCCACACATACGTCCTCTTCCCTGCCAGCAACACACACATACGTCATCGTCTTTGCATAATCACCTTTCTCTCTCACCTCAGCTAATATCCAGGGACAGGTATTTGCGGGTTTATGGGCTGGAGGGAGGTCAGCGTTTCTGCTGCAGCGGGACCCTGTGGGAGGAGGATAGCCAGAGTGAACCGCTCAGCAGAGCAGAGGCGTGGCCTTCACTGGCTCTGTGGTGGCACAGGGACAGCCACTTGTGGGCTTCCGATTGCATTTTTCCCCCTGAGACGCCATAAAGCCCACCTGTTGGGTGGCCCCACCCTCACTGAGTGCAGACCGGAGCTGTCTCCATGGCCTGGCCGTGCGCCCTGCTCTGCAGGGTCCTTGTAAACTCCGGGGCCCGGGGACACCTTTGGCAGGCCCTGTGCCCCCTGACGTGCCCCATTGGGATCCCAGTTTTAGGCTGTTTTCAGTTTTGTCCTTGAGGGCCGCACCGGGAGCACCTCCAAACGGAGAGGGCCCTTGGCCGGGAGTGGAGGGTGAGAAGCGAAGCCCGAGGCTTTACGCAGAATCGGAAGTTAGAAATGAACTTGTACCCCTGCCTGTCGTTCCTCCTGTGCCTTTGGCAGGAATGTTAGAAACGTCACGGGAAACTGGCCATCAAGTCAGCATGGGAGACCTCAGGAGCAATCTAAAGTCTTCCGGTTTCAAAGTAAAATGCGAATCTAAAATATGAGGGAGGAAGTCATTCCATTGCTGTCCTATACATCCATGGGGCCCTTTGGCGTCACCTTGGCCTCTGTGACAGGGTGAGTGGGAGACCCGTCTCAGACAGGTCATTCTCGTTGTCCCCCCTCCCTCCTTCCTGTGTCCTCGTGTGTCCTCCAGGAGCACTGCCTCACTCGGAGCGCCCTGCTGGGCATGCAAGGACATTACCAATTTCGAAGTGCTCGCCGGTGGGAACCGCGTTGGTTTGGCACAGATGTTGGGTGCTTCGTGGCCTGTGCTGAGCAGGAATTCTGCAACGTTTGATCGATTGAACTGGAACCTGGAAGAAAATAACCTGTCAGTTCACAAAGTATTTCATTGCTTCTATGTGTTAGAAAATATTACGATAGCAAATTATTCATTTTCTCCTCAAAATATCCTAAACTTTTCTCCTTCCTGGCTTGACGCCTTAAAGAAATACTCTGTGCTCACAGCGTGTCCTCAATTTCTCAGGGTCCACCTGCTTCTCAGCCCTCCTCTCTTGGGCTTCTGCCAAGTCCAAAGGTTTCGGTTTTCAATCACTTATTCTTTTTTAAATATTTGATGCAACTAACCAACTTCCCCCACCCATTCGTCGTGCCTGCTCTGTGGCTTCTAGGATGCCACCTCCAGGTCCTGTTGACCTCCTACTGTTACCGAACTTGAGGGGTTCACCACTTGGGGTGCTCTATTCAAGAACGAGACGCAGTTGTCATTAGGTAGATGTTTTTACTTGCAATAAGGCTCTGTCTCCCCAAAGAGAGCCTTAACCATCACTTATATGCACTGTTTAGTCAGTTCACATAGATTTCTTCTTTGCAGTTGGCTAAAATTCTAGTCGAGCTCATCTGTTTGCAGCTGCATCTGCAAAATACTGTGCTACGTTTTAACATCTAGCAAGAATAGCATTTAGTAAGAACCGTCCAGACCTGGAGACCCTTGTCTGTCCTATCTATCACTGCATCTCTGACTACACCTGCCCAAGCCTGGCTCCGCCTCCTTGGCCCATGCCTGAAACACTCGTGTTTCCTGGGTTCTGGATTCTTCTCCTTGGGTGATTGGTTTCATTATTATGTATCTTCTACTCATGCCATCTATATTCCGAACACTCCTCGGTGTGTCTAGATGTCACAAGGGCCCCTGAAGTATCACACATCCAAACATGAGCTCATTATCTTTCCCCTATCCAGTCTCCGTCCCAGCTTCTCTAGTGCGCTGTTTCCTTTGTTGAAAGGCACATTCATGAAAGCCTGAAACCTGGGAGTCACATTCTGTCTCTCCCCCGTGGTGGCTTCCGCATCGGTTAAGGACCAAGTCTCCATCTGTTCTCCCTCCCTTTCTTCATCTCTTTGCCATCTCTCACCTCAATCAGTGTAAACGCCTCCTAACAGTGCAGTCTCTGTGCTGCCACCAGGTCGGTTCGTGATTTGCCATGTGATCACGTCACCTTCCTGTCTGATAGCCTTCGATGACTCCCCCACTGCCCGGAGACTGCGCCCAACATCTTCATTTGGGTCCTTCACGCCTGGCTCCCTCCCGTCTGTCTCCCCACACATTCCCACTCACGGCTTTGCAGGTCCCAGGCTAAAGCATGCTGTTGAATGCCCGTCCGCTTTGCCGATGACTTTTCTAGCCTGGGTGGCAAATTTCTCCTAGTGCTTCATGGCCTTTGCTCGAGTCTTACCTCCCCTGGGAGGTTTCGTTCTCACGTGCTCATTTAGGTCCCACACAGGACTACGAGAGCCACAGGGCAGGGATCACGTCTCGTTCCCTGACACCTCGCCTGGTTCCTGGAACACGGGGAGCCGGTTGGATGAACGCATCACGGTTTCATCTCTCCTCATTGACTTTCCCATTGGAACCACAACTTTCGCTCTTCAAATGAGCCTCTGGCTATTTCCCCTTTGCTAAGGTATTAGCCGTTCTTAAGCGTCTGAAGATAAGAGTAGAAATTAACAGGCAGCAGTATCATTGTGGACATTTCTTCTGAAAGGATCAAGCTACTCTGCTTATGTCAACGCGTAGATCCAGTTTGCGCAAAGCACAGAGCGTACAGTCTTCATCATGAATTTTCTCTTGCCGTGGAAAAAAAAAAGGGAGGGGGAGGAAATTACCATTGATTGACTAGCCCGTGCTTGGTCCATGATGTATGTTCTCATCTTCCACACCAACCCCCACCCCCCCACCCCCAAACTTCTTCTTGGGTAGGCGGGAGCAGAGAAAATTACCGTCAGGAAGAACGCCCAGCTCTGCTAACTAATGCCCGCTTCTCTTGAGCAAGCATTCCTCCAGGAGCCATATTCTCCCCATCTGAAAATAAAATGGTCAGAGCAAATAGTCCCTGGAGTCTGCCAAGCTCTGATATTTCCTTAGCAAACACTGACTGAGTGGATTTGCTCTGAGCCAGCGCCTGTGCTGGGCATTAGGGATGCAAATGAGATGCTGCTCTCAGCTTGTCATGCTCGGTGGAGAGAATAATTCTGTTGTTCTGACTATACAAGGTCTATTGTGACTACTTAAAGTCAACCAGTGATTGGATCATGTAGACAAATACAGACAAAGTATGTTCAGTTAAGAAAGAAGAACGCACTGAGACTGTCACGTATAAAATTTCCTGCTAGGTCTTATGTGGATTAGAGGAGTAAATTATGGTTCCCGTCTTCGAAAGAGACTCTGACACAGTGGAGGACACACTGTTCATGCAACATAGTTTTCCAGGCAACCAGTGTTAGACCAACTCGGGTTATCTGACAGGTTTTACATTACTTATCATTACATTATATATACCAACGCCAACTGTTTGTCCTAAGTGCAGACTGGCTTCATTCACAGCAGAATTTCACAGTGGTTTTGATAAAATGCTCTGAATGCTTCTGTTATGTGATGTGTTCTTTCACCTGAGGCGGCCGGTCATTAAAGAGGCATTTGCATCTCTCTGGGACATGTGTTTCATCCATTTCGTATTCTTGCAGAGTCTGCCATTGTTAATATTACCTTGTGCAAGATAAATTACAGTCTGAGGCTGCACCATGCTGGGAAAGTCTGCCGAGCTTCAGACCCCCACAAGGAGTGTTTTCTCTCTTTGTCCTTTTTTTCCCATCTTAACAGATATATATTCTTGTTGCATTTATGCGAGAGCTGTTTTGGAGATCTTTACTTATCATTCCACTGATGTCACTCACTTGTATTATTATTTATTCGGCTTTGCCATAGTGTAATTTACATGCACATAAAAATCACGAACTTAGAGTATATGACTTGACAAGTTTTATCGAATGTATAGTTACGTAACTATCACAACGATCATGATTTATAACATTTCTATTACCTCGAGAAGTCCTCTCTCGCTGGCCTTAGCGAGCACTGTAAACCACTATGCTATTTTCTGTCACTACAATTCTACCTTTTCTAAAATATTGTATAAACATCATCATGGAGCGCGTGTATGGTCTCTGTGGCTGGCTTCTTTCACACCTCACGGTGCCTCTGAGAGTCATTCATGTTGTTGAATGCATCAATAGTTAGTGCTGTATTATTGAATATTTCATCATATGGATGTACCACAATTTTTATATCCATTTATTGGTCGAGGGACATTTGGGATCTTTCCCCTTTTTGTCTGTTTTATAAATAACACTGCTATGAACATTAAAGTGCAAGTCTTTGTATAGATGTATGATTTATTTTATCTCGGATAAATAACTAAGACTAGAATTGCTGGGTCAGATGCTAAGAATATGTTTAATTTGATAAGAAATTGCCAAACTGTACCTCTTTGGAAGTTTCAGTGGTTCTGCATCCTTGCTAAAACTGGGTGTTGTCAGTATTTTTAGTTTAGGGGTTCTAGTGCGTGTAGTGGTGTCTGTCATTTTAATTTGCATTTCTCCCATGACTAATGATGTTGAGCATTTTTTTATTCGTTTATTTGCATTGCATTTGTATTTCTACTTTCAGAACTGTGCAATAAGTTACTCTTTTTTAAAATCGGGTTGTTTGACTTATTTGGAGCTTGAGTTCTTGATGTATTCTGAAAATAAGTCTTTTGTGAGATGTGTGTTTTGCTCCAAATAGAAGAGTGACTCTTAAGTTAAGGTGTAGGCAAATATCGGACTTCAGGGGAGATAAAAGGACCCAAATCTAGGTAGTCAAATCTAGTAAGTCTCTACCTTTAAAAAATAATAAGTAAACCTCTTGTGTGGGTAACGAGGTATAAAGCGTACTGAAGCTTGTGGTACATACAGGGTGAGCTCTTCGATATCTTCGTATGTGTAGCAGATCGAAAACTTTTGCATGGAATTAAGTGTTTGTTTGTGCTTCCAAACCATCAAGTTTGTTAGACAAGTACATTTTCTAGATAACAGGCAGTCTGTCCCTAAACACACCTGTTGCAGAGATGCCAAACAAGCAAGATCAGCTTATCGAGGCTATTAGATATC
This sequence comes from Pteropus medius, assembly GCF_902729225.1. Classification (NCBI taxonomy): domain Eukaryota; kingdom Metazoa; phylum Chordata; class Mammalia; order Chiroptera; family Pteropodidae; genus Pteropus; species Pteropus medius. Next base: position 5,395,126 of record NW_024344437.1, read on the forward strand.
AGAGCTTCCAAATGAGAATATATGTATAATTTACTTCACACGTCACGCTCAGCTCTTAGGTAGCGATTTAAACACACGTGGGACTAGCCAAAAAGATAGGCTGTCAGTTACAGAAGCAGAGGGCATGGACACGCTGGAGACAGCTTTAGAATAAACGGTCTGCTTCTAATCCAGAGTTGGTTACTGTGTTTGACACTAGGGAATGTGTAGTCAGTGGGTAAATGGATGATGGCTGAAAATGAAGGGAGTCATCAGATATTTTTAAGTAAATGAGTGGCATGATAGAAAGTTGCGAAACAGGACTGGTTTTAATGTGAAGCCTTCGAATTGGCAGTGGAACCAATTAAGAGGCTGTTGCCTGGCTTTAGGTAAAAGATAAGAAGGGACTGAATTAGGACCAAAGAAGAGGCAAGGTTTCAAAAATATTATGGAGGTATAATTGACAGGACTTGGTGATTGAAATAAATGTAGATCTTGAAGAAGAAGAGGCTTAAGATAACTCTGTTTTTCAGTTAGGGTGGCCTACTTGGTTATGCTTGTGATCATGACAAGACATTTAAATAGGAGAAACAGAATTTGAAGAGAGAATAGTGAATTCAGTTTCGATAGCTGAGTTTGAAGGGCCAGTAAGACCCCACAAATGGATGAGACTAATAAATAGCTAGACATGAAACTCTGGGCCTCGGGTGAGGTGTCTGGGCTAGAGATAGAGGATTGGGCATCATCAGAGTCTAATTTATTTTAAGGTGACATAAGATATTTCGGTATACTGCACAGAACACAAAGGGCAAGAACTACAGTCTGAATTCCAAAAAATATTAATAGTTAAGGGGCAAGTACTGCTCGGTGACAGAAGGAAGGTGGTGTTTATAGAGATGGCAGAATTCACAGTCTCGAATGCCAAAGAAGAGAAAAGTTTCAAGGAACAGTAAGTGGTAATTAGTGTCCATTGCTACAAATATAACTTTGCTTAAGGAAAAAAAAAAAAAAGACAACTATGGAGTTTGGTAGCTAAAAAGTCATTAGTTGAACTGGAAACAGCCCAAATGTCCATGCGCAAAAGAATAGATAATACGACTATATATTTTTATACCATGAAATACTACTCAGCAATTAACAGAGATGATTACTGCTATACTCGACAGCGTGGATCAATCTCAAAAACATTCTGTCAGGGCAGAGGGGTGCCCAGACACACACAAAAAACGCATACCGCGTGATTCCATTTATAGGATGACCGAGAAATGACAAAACCAGTCTATGGACAATAGAAGTCAGAAAGAGGGTGCCGCTGGAGGTGGCGAGGGGGTCGGAGTGGTGGGGAGAATTGGTGGCGAAGGAGAACAAGACTCTTTCTGACGTGAAGAAATGTTCTTTACCTTGTTCGAGGTTAGTTATAATTGCCAAAACTCATTGAGCTGTAACCGTAATATCTATGCATAACTGAATTCCAAAATAAGCAACTGGTCAGAGATGAGAGATTGAACATCTAATTTGCTTGCTTCTAATTTGCAGAGAGACTTTTTTTTTTCCAAAAGCAAATGTCCATACGGAGAGATCACAACGACACAATTTTTAAAGCAGAAAAACAGAAATATGAAGTAGAGGACTTAGCAAACCCAAGAAATAAAATCTAAGTGGTAGATGGAGGAAGTCATACTATAAATCAGTTTGCACTACAGAATCCTAAAAAGCTCAATAGTGGGAAATGAGGTTAAAGGCAAGCTAAAAAGAATAGGGTTGTTTAAAATTCCATCTTAAAGTTGGTTGAACCCTCCATTTACTCCTCCAATCTGTATTTAGGTGACCACTCCCCACCATCAGCACAAGACTAGATGTCCTGTCCCTGGAGAGGCTAAAACATAAGTTGCCTCAACTAAGGGACATCAGACATAGTTGAAGGGAGAAACTCTTTTTAAAACAGGGGCTTCAGTGACAGTCCACCTACATTCTAAATATTGTGATTACCAGACCTCTTTTGTAACTCAGCTCCAGAATATGGGAAAACATGCTTAAAAAGAATCTGAGAAATTTGGGGATCTGAGTTCTGAGAAATCTGATCAGCCCATGGGGAAAAAAAAAAAAGGAGCAAACTCTGATTAGAACAGATCTGAAAGTTCTGAGAGAGATGTCTCCAAGGAAATTAAATTGATAAGATTATCTGATATGTTTTAACACGCTGAGAGATTTAAATAATTAGGTAAGTTTTTGAGTTCGAATTTAGTGCTAAGTACATACAAAACTATGGAAACAAATTAAACAAGATGTTTATTAACTCCTGGGGTAATAAAAAGTTGAAAATGAAAGAAAAAGTAATCAGTGTGTGATAAAAATGTGAAGAGCTTTTACACGGCCATAATAAATACTGGATATTGATTTATGAAAAAATTATGAAATTGTGACCTAACTATAGTTACAGAAGGTGAAGGATGTGAATGTATTGTGGGGAGGTGAAGGTGAGAATAGGTAGTAAAAAAAATAAATAAATACATCCTCGTCTTTCATAGAACAAAGTGAATAAATAATGACTTAAACTGAAAAATCGAGAAATAACACCATAAACACATTGTGAGAAGTAAACACCAAAAGAAACAGTTGAAACAGTTGCTTCTGAAGAGTAGTACATGGAAAAGGACTTGAGGGGTAATGTTCGCTTCTTCAAACGATACACATTCAATAACTATGATTTTTAAAAAGGAACCAAATGAAACAAAATAATCAAGGTATTTGCAAAGAGAATTTCCTAAAATTAGATTGCCACAGGTCGAAGTGAATAAAACTTGAGACTGTTCTCAGTGTACTGAGTAGATAAGGTAGGGAATGTCAGGGTGGTTAGTGTAGTTGCTTGATGGAAAGATAGGGTTGAAGGAAAATTGATAGTTTGCTTGATTATAGTTATTTCGGCAGCTAACTCGTTGGTTAGTCTATTTGTTCGGGATAGGGATGAGCTTAAAGAGAAGAAAATCAGTGGGAGGGAATAAGGGAGGTATCACCATCTCAGATGAAGTGGTGGATATTGAAATCAAAAACGAGGTTAAAGGATTAGCTTTGAAAAAGGATAAGAACATGTCTTTTTTCATGATGAAGGAAGCGATTATTGAAAAGATTTATGTCTAATAGCTTATATTAAGCTATGGTTTCTCACTGGCAGTGGTTGCTAAGTCATCCTTTGAGGAACTGGCATCGTTTTCGTGATCTGAGATTGGAAAAAAAATGAAAGCTGAGGGGCAATTTTGGGAACTCAGCTGAGGATGGAAATCAAAATGTATATATTAGTCGGCACAGGCTGCCGTAACAGAACACCACAGACTGTGTGTCTAAACAATATACATTTATTTTCTCACAGTTTTGGTGGCTGCAAAGTCCAAGATCAAGGTGCCAGTAGGGCTTGGTTCTTGGTGAGGACTCTTCTTGGCTTGCAGACAGCCACCTTCTCACTGTGTCCTCACATGGTAGATTGAAAGCGAGCGAGCTCTCTGATAGCTCTTCTTAAAAGGATACCAGTTCTATCGGGTTAGGGTTTCATCCTTTGACCTCCTTTAACCTTAACTACTTCTTGCTCCAAATACAGTCACGTAGAGGATTAGGGCTTCAAATTATGAGTCTTGGAGGGATAGAATTCAGTTCATCCCATGTACGATTCAGCACTGTAATGTAAGCTATTTTTCCATTTATACCCAAATATTCCAAGAGCAAGAGAGGACAGATGGTCGAGTTAATACAGATTTGGGGACTAGCGTGATGGAAGATCAAGGTGGCAAACATATCGAGGGGCTGGTGAAAGTATGGCTGAAATGATTGACCGTGGAAAGAGAAGCCGAGAAAGGGCCAGGTTTAGATTAGGGAACGGGGAGAGCTTGGTAGGCTTCATGGCACAGTCCTCTCAGGCCCAGAAGCTGGAGAAACAAACAGGAACTCTTCTACGGCGAAGCTTCTGTGAGTACAGTGCCTTCTTGGGACATAACTGGTTGTTTTTGCATTTTCAGCCTCACTGGCGATGAATGAGAATTAGAAAATTTAAGTTTATTAGTGGTAGCAATCATCACATTTTTCTTTTCTTTTCTTTTTTTTTAGACGGCTAAACACGTTGAACAAGTGTGCCTCAATGAAACTTGATGTGAACTTCCAAAGGAAAAAGGTAGGTGTCTGCACTTGACCGTGGCTGTCGCCACAGAAGAAGCTTGCATCTGTAGATTAAAAACAACACGAACCTAAGTAAAGCTCCAAAAGGCCCGACCATCTCCGCTTGTTCCCCAGCATCCCATCTTATCATAACCCTCATGACGTTAAATAAGTCCATCATAAACCCAGGCAGAGTTGTTTGTTTCACCATCTCCATTGGCTTCAGTTTTTATCAGAGAGTTTGCACAAAAATGTAATATGTTGTCATTCTTTACGGTAATCTTTCAGAGGTTTGTCGAGGTGTAAATATCTCCTCCTGAGGAGAGTCAGGACTCCACAGTGATTAGTAGGTTAAGAAAATACGGAAAAGAGCCTATGGGTCTATGCCAGATGTCTCTCCCTTCATTCTTTCCCACAGCGTTTTATTTCAAGCACATTTCCTGAGGCGTTTATACCCTGGCCGGGTCCATTTCATAACCGTTGAGGGGGTCGGGGAAGAGAGTAACAGGATACTGAGCCGGCCTCATCTTTGACCCCTCGACTTCGCTTTAGTGGCAAGGAGTTTCCTTCAGGTTTAACAGTCACTGTGCTCCTTCCTCCTTCTAAAACTTGGCATGAATGAGGCTGGAGATGTCAGTTCTAAAATGAAGCTGTACTTCATTGAGCACTTACTGTTTACTGGGAGCTACGTTATACACTTGCTGTATACGATCTCATGTAATTCTTTACGGGAGGGATTCTCTGTTTTCTAGACAAGGAAAGTGAAACTTGAAGAAGTTAAATCATTTATTTGTTCATAATATTTTTAAACTCAGGCATGTCTCACTTCAAAAAACGGAGGCTCCGAACTACCTCACTGAAAGACCTCTCTTTCTCCCTGAATTGATCCTTTTAGGAAATTCAGAGTTAAGATCGTTAACTGCTTTTTTTCATTTCACATCTCTAATATGTTAACAAGTCAAGCCTCAGTCTACTTCGAAGAAGCAGAGAAAACATCTTTGAGTCAGAAGAAAGTGTTCTTTATCCTGGTCTTCACAGAGAAATCATTAAACCTAGTGGATTTTAAGTCACTCCTGGGTAACCTAATCTTTAAAAATAACTTTAACCCGAATTTCTGCTCTAAAATAGCACACACACAAAAAAAAAAAGTTAGTGAATTTTTGTTGACCTCACCTTAAAAAGAATTGGGTGTTTGAGCTAGAAACCAAAGATTCAAGTTAAGGAGGTAATATGGTGAAAAACAATATCCAGAGAAATATTAAAGCATGAAGACAAACTAAAAATGTGGGCATAAACGTCCCAACAGCTGTCTGGCTGAATAACACCCTTGAGAAGCACACAGACTATTTGAAGCGTGAGGGTCACATGTTGTTTTGATTGTAACACATGGTTCTTATTAAACTGAACATGGCCACACCTGCATGTCTGAAGTGTGTGGCTGGTCTATACGGCGGCCTATACAGACCTTTGGCTACAGTGTATTACAAAGGAAAATGCCCAAAACTAATGACATGATTTGTTTTCAGCCACGTGGGGTCATTATATCCCAACCCTGTCACTTGTCTTTCCAAACCCATATGTGAGATAGGCTTAAATAACATTTATTGGACTATTTATGTGTTACCGTCACAAAAGCTCCTCTGTAAGTCGGACGCTTCAGTATTCTGACATTTTTAGTTTATTCCTTATGCCGAGTAGAGTGTCACACACCCTCACAGCCCCTGCTTATCCACAGGCCTCGCCAGTGCAGGCCGTTGAATAAAATATTGCTTTTCGTGTTGTAATTTAGGGAGTCATAACCTGAATTTTCAAATAAGTAATTCCAACGTGCGGTCTTCACCCAATTGTGAATCTCAGTCGTGACCAGCGTCTGGGGCTGTGAGCTCGGCAGCCATGCAGGAGACCCCGAGTGGTGGCACAGGTTCCCGCAAACTGCACCTTACACGAGCCATAGGCCACTCCTTCATTTTCCTGCAAAAAAAAAGGCAAAAAATAAATACCGGCTGGGAAGAGGCCAAATGATCGAAAATAGAAAGTGAAACTTAAGTACCAAGTACCACGTGGAGCTTCAACCCACTTGGGAATTAGTTTATTTGGAAGAAAACTAAGGCAGCAGCATTTCTTCTAGCTCCGTCCCCATTGCATGCGATCCAAAAAAATAAAAGTATCATCCTCATCTCTAATCTGCAGAGGCCACACGTGCTTAATTCTGCAGAACGTCATCCCCGATGGCCCGTCTGGGGCCATAATCTTCCTTCTCCCCTCGGGGCTCTTGGGCCTACGAAAGGTCTGCGTGAGCTCGCCTGGTGGTTGGTATGGGGAGCATCACTCACGCGGTGCTGACTGTGTGCCAGGCACCATTCCTCACCATTAACCGCAGGTCACGGATGCAGAAATTAAAGGGCAGAGAAGCTAGGAACTTGCCCAAAGCCACTCAGAATGATTATAGACAGGATTTGAATGCCTCTTTGCCTTTCGAAGATATTTAGAAACGTGGTTGGAGACCTGGAGGAGTTTCTTTAGCCATTCATCCAGTTATGTATTTTTATTGCTGTTGTTAGAAGAGGGATGTTTTTATGCCATCTGTACTGAAGGCCACCGTTTATTTAACATCTTCATGGAAATGGATCTCTGGATCTCTCGCAGTGAACATGTCATGAATCTCATTGCTCTGCGTTGCATTTATTCTCATTGGAATCTGAAGGGTTGGCTGGTTTGAGCCAAGAAAGAAAAAAATAGTCTACAGGTAGATGAGGATGGCGAAGCCTCATCCACACTGAGTTGGGCATGCATCTTTCTTGTACAACAAACGCCACTCGTAAAGCACGGGGAAAATGAAATCTCACGTGCCCTCCCACGACGTAGTACCACAAGATTTTCTCCTTGCAGAAGAGAAAAGTGGTCTCTCAGAGATTCAAGATGACCTTCCCTGTCTCTGGCACAGTTAGGTGGAGCAGCAGGTTCTCAGTCTTGGCCACAACCCAGCCCAGAAGTGTTTGCAGAGAGCCTGTGACACCAGCAGTCCCCCGCCTCTGGCTTCAGGCCCCTGCAATGTGGCAAGGGGCACGTTTGCGCTTCACACAGGGCCGACTCGGCCACTCAGCTCCAGTTAACGTTAATGGAAGATAACTTCTAAATTGCTATGTAACTGTGGATTAGCTGCCTCTCTTGCTGCTGTGGACTCCTATACGTGGGCTCCTGTTTGCAGTATAAAGTCATAGCCAAATTCCATTTAAAAAACAACAACAAGAACAACCTTCTTTTGGCAGCGTTTTGTTGGTATTTGTCTCTGAAGAATGTGTAATTTCAGCTTAGAATGTTCTCATTTTTTAGGGGAAAAAAACAAACATTAGAGCTTCATCCAAATGAAAAACAAGGCACATGCGAATGCTACTTGTTCTCAGAAAAAAGTTGTCATTATTACTCAAAATCTGGACTTACTTCGTGACAACACTGAAATCTCTGAATCACGGTTAGTGCTTATGCGACGTGACTTCTACTGGGCACTGGAGTCAGAGACTGGAGCCCCCAGCGGGCTGTCTGATTAACGAGGGAAGGGAAGGACATGTACACAAGACTCCTACCTAAGCTTTCCCACGGGAGAAAGAGCGGCTCCCAAAGAACGTTCTGGTTAAAGCTGTAGCTTTTGTAGAGCTCTCCGATGTCACGACCAAGGTGGATGCCAACACAGGAACCATGACCGATGGCCACCTTGCCGTAGCACCTCACAGCCTGGGTGTCATCAGCATTTCCAAGGAGCTGTAGTTGTGGAGGGGCCTGGTCTCCACCCCCCCACTGCCTGTCACACCCCCCACATCTCCCACCAAATAAGACACCGCCTGGCAGCTCCTGACAGCAGAGTCAAATGAGAGAAAAATTATGTTTTATTCCACCCTTCACATGGCTGGAGCATATTACAGCCTCGAATCGAAGATAATTGCCTGTGAATGTCCTAGAACCGTAGGATCCTTGAGTTGGAAGGAATCCTCCATCATCTTTTCCAACTTCCCATCCACCACAGGGTTTACTTCTTAGAGCCTCCCTCACAATTCACTCAGCCTTTGCTCGTCACCATCTAGACGTGATTGATGAGTTCACTACATTGCAAGGCAATTTGTTTTATTCTAATTACTAGAAATCTTTCATACGATAATCTAAAAGCTAATTCAATGTAAACATGCCCGTCTAATGCCAGCTCTTTTCTTTGGAAAAGCAGAGAATACAGAGTTCTCCTTTCATACAGCGACCCATCAACTCTGTCCTCTAGACAGGTGGCAGGGGTGGGGGAGAGGAGGCAGGTGGTGATGTCAGCCAACTACTGCTGATGTTTTTGTAAAGAAAGTTGCATTGGAATGAAGTCATACCCATTCTTTCGGCTACAACGGCGGAATTGAATAGTTGTGACAGAGACTGCATGGCCTGTAAACCTAAAATATTTACCATCTGACCCTTTACAGAGAGGTTCCGTACCTCTGCTCAATCTCAGTTTCTCAGACTTTCTGTGGTGAGTGGCTGTTGGCTTCGTTTTGTTTTGTTTTTAATCTTCAGTGTGCCACGGGCCGGGACACGTTTGTAAAATGCAATACAAATGAATTATTGGAACTATGAAATGAAAAAAAGAGTTACAGAAAATAGTAGCCTAAATTTTTTTTATTATTAGACTCTACAGACACAAAATTGCATTCCAATAAATATAATCAAAACAAATATAATGGAAATAAAAAAGAATTACGAAATTCACATTTTTTTTATTGAAAGTGTACGTTTGGCAATTATTATGAGAAATCAGGATTGCACTCCTAACTTTTTTGTTATTCAGCTGTTGTAACTAAACAAAAAGTCTACTTTGAAATAGCAGTTCCCCATATTAAATGCCTTTATTCAGACTTTGATCAAACTCTGTGACTATGAGTGTTCACGACAGCGTTTCTTGTTTGTTATCTAATTTAGGTCGTATTGACAACACTACTCCCAGGAAGAAATGTGTAACTAAAATGTTTCTTTGTTTTAATACAAGTCCTCCTAAAGAAACCAGTCTCAAAGAGTATGTTGACTTTTGAAATCAAAGAAGAGGTTTGAAAGTAATTTTTTAAAGTTTAGGGTATTTCTTTTTTTATCTTTTTTTCAAAAGGAAATAACCATTGCTGTATTTTCAAAAGTCATCTTTAATCCTTCATCACTAGCTAGTTCTTATAATTCTCTTTCTATGAAACAGTGGATCCCGTACATTATAAACTTTGAGTCACGGTAGATAAAGTAATCTTGAAATAGTGACTGCTGTTCAGTAAAACTAGTCCACTGATCGTGAACTTGGGTAGCATGGCCCTGCCAAATGGTGACAAATGTTTTAATGCTTCCTCTCGATGTCTGTGCTTATCTCACTGAGACTGGTAGGTTTGGGGCCCGGCAGCCCCTTAACCACAGTTTGTGTAGCACTGCTATGGAGCTTCTCATTTCTAAACCAAATGATTAGGTTTTTCCATCATCTTTCACGGGAGGTTGTGGTTCCAAGATCCTCGGCCGTTCTGATGACTCTTCTCTAGAAATGCTCCTCTTCCCACGTGCCCCTTAACATGTGGCATTTAAAACCCAGGCTTCTGGTCATGCATCCTGAAGCTGGCGACTTCATATGGTGGCTGTGTCACATGATCAACTCACGTTAGGCTCAAGTCTGCTACAACCCTGAAAGTGATGGATAGTACCTGCCGTTAAACCAAGTCTGTTCTATCCTGCACATCCTGTAGTTGATTTTTAAAGTTAGGGTCTTCAAATTTCACTTCATGAAATGTCATCTTCTTAGCAGGTCATCTTTCAGATCTGTGAAGATCTTTCTACATCTCCACATCGCCTGTCTCTAACAACGATAATTAGTTTTTTCTTGCATTTTAAGGTTTACGTGGCATTTTCACATATACTCTCATTTGGTTCTATCGATAGACAACGCTACATGTGTACTATTATCATTTCCACTTTACAGCTGAGAAAAAGGGTGCCTTGCTCAAGATCCCTTAGTGAATTACCGTGTCATCTTCACATTTTAAAAACAAAGAGGTCTCTTGGCTCATTGACGTTATTCTTAAAACAGACATAACTTTGAGGCATCCTCCAGAGATGTCTTCCTAGTTGTTTTTGGTCCTTTGATCTACTCTTTGGTGAATTTACTCAGCCAGTTACTAACGAAACTCTGTAGCATCCAACACGGGCAGCCATCTCAGCCACAGTCATGTCGGGAGAGCCTTTGTCAGTTCCTTGGCTGAAATCCAGACACTCTATGTCCATTTTCATGATTTACTAAACCATTGAGATAGGAGAATTAAGTTAGTTTGGTGTTTCTTTTTCTCATAAATCTGACTCCTCTTAGAGATTTCCACTCTGCATTTCTAAATATTCAAACTATTTGTTTTAGCTTCAAAAAAAAAAAAATCATCAAACTGATGAAATCTGATCACTTCTTAACCAATAAGTACACTTCCACAATTATTATTGGGTAGTCTGCTACATGCGACATGCCGGGCCCTGAGTGTATAGAAAAGTTAAACTCTAATGCAGTGTGTTTTTTATACTGTGAATTATGGCCAATTGATGGGTTGTCAGGTGAATTTTTTTTTTTTAAAGGAAACAGACTAAATTATATTATAAAATGTCAGAGTGCAGCTAAGTGAAGTAAGTCAGACGGGGAATGACAAATATCATATGATTTCACTTACATGGGGAATTAAAAAAATATATGAACAAACAAAACTGAAACAGGCTCAAAGGGTGGGGGGTGGGGGATGGATGAAAAAGGCAGAGGGGAATGAAAGGCACAAACTTCCCATTATAAAATACGTAAGTCCTGGGGAAGTCATATACAGCCCAGGGAAAACAGTCAACAATATCATAACTTTGTACGGTGACAGATGGTGACTAAACTTATTGTAACCAGATTGTAAAGTATATAAATGTTGAATCACTATGTTGTATACTTGAAACTGACATAATGTTGTCAACTATACTTTAATAAAAAAAAAAATCAGAGTGCAAACAAGGATAATAGCATTAATTAATTAATTAATTGATTGATTGATTTAGCATAATATGTATGAGTGCCTTGAGTTGTGATGGAAAATGTATTTCTCATTGCACATCACTAGCAATACTTTCAAAGATCCTTCACTAGAGGAAAACGAAAGATACGGAATCAGTCAATACCCTTTGGGATACACTGTGATAATTGTATGTGTAAGGAGCTAAAGGAGAATGGGTGTTTTTTCTTTTGTTTTGTTTTTTGTAGATTCTTGGTTTGTTTTGGTTTAAACGATCTAAATACTGAAAAATTCCCCTGAACTGTCTGCCTGTTTTTCCAGGAGTTCACCACTTTTCACATGCCTTGGTTGGGCTGTAAATATCTTCCTGATGCCCAGAGCGAATATAATAAGCTCTCAGAGCCTCGCAGACAGGGGCAGGCTTTCCATTCCTAGTCCACAGTGCCCAGCTTGGCATCTTTTCTTAACCAAAATAAAGGAGTCCTTATCCAACTAGTATGTGATTTACTAGCATCGGTAACCAAGCTTGGACTAGCTTGACAGAGCTCATTGGAACCAACACTACATAGTGTAGTTTCTATTTTAAAATATCTATGGTTTCTTTAAAAGCATATACTTTTACTTTCTCAAAAACTATTTGCTAAAAGGGCTCTTTCAGAATGTTTACTTAATATCGACTTCCCCTCACTAGTTTCCTGAAATGTGATATGAAAATGCAAAACTCAACCTTCAACCCATTGTGGTGCCTGATATATAATGACCCTCAGATGTTGGATGTTGTTGTATCAATCACAGGGAAAAGGAAAGAGGAAATGCTACAAAGAAATATAATTTGGAGTCATCATCCCAGAGTCTTACGTTTTTTCCACTTGTGCAAATTTTTAAACTCTTTTGCCAAGGCTTTGTACAACTTTTAAAACTCAAAGCGAATCTCCCACCGTGACCCCAAAGCCATGCAATTCTCCGTCAGTGCCTTGGTTTTCTACTTTCCTCCACCCTACACTTGAATTTAAATTTGTCATTTAGTCCAACCCATCTGATCTAGATTTTCAAGAAATAAACAAGAATGGGCGCGTCCCAGCATTTACTGACTGAGCATCTGTTTACTTTTCCTTGAAAACCAACTAAATTGCAAAGTTGAGGTGGATGTTAGAAATATAAAAAGATAGATAAGCAGTCTCAGATAGGCAACAGATAAACAGTTGAACAAACACTGGAAAACAACAAACAAATACTAAACACATGATTTCATTTAATCCGCCCAGGGAACCCATGAGGCGGGGCCTGTTTTTAGACCCATTTTATAAGCGACAGAAACCTTGGAGAGAGTAAACAACTTGTGTACAGTCACATAAGCATCAGGTGGCAATACTAGCATTGGACCTGGGGCTTAGAACCAGATGCCTAAGTAAAATAAAGTAAACCGAACTCCGTCAACAGAAAATGATTGAGCGGTTACTATGAACTTGGCTCTGGGGAGGATGTAAGGATAAATAAAACAGAACACAGGCCCTACTCTTGATGAGCTTACCTGTAAGGATTGAGAGCCCTGTATTGTGGTGGGAGCTGACATTGTCCTGAGAGTATGTGTGACAGTAAAGGGCCAATCCAGATGATGCAGGGAAGACAGAGGTCATTGCTTAGAGCCTCCGGGGAAGGTGTCAAAAAGAATGTGACATGTGAGCCGGGTACCCAAGAAGGGTCAGGCGTCAGGGAAGGACATTCTCAACAGCGAGCCATGTGAACGTCATTTTAGGCTCTTAATCCTATACAGAGCTGGGTGTTGGGGGATGGTCGTGGCCCAGGGGGCAGAGTGCAGGGACATGGGGTGAGCTGCAGCTGCAATGAGGCAAGAAAAACAAGTACACTTCAGTCGGGGTGAAAGGGCGCTAGAGCCACACTGCAGACGGTTTTAGGAAGGCCGAGGGAAGCTGACGGCTTTTAAGCTGGAAAATGATGTGATCATATTGGGATTACACTGGGGAAAGCTGTCGAGACGGGGAAGACGCTGGACATGAGGAGTCCAGCCGGGTTTCGACGGTAAAAGACCCCGACAGAGGCGCCAAGGGCCTGCACAAAGGGAACAGGTGCAGCTACAAATGAAGGTGCAGATTCGAAAAATCACCTGAGTTGGGCCTCGGTCACGTGTGCGTGTTGAGGAGGAGGAAGGAGCCGATGACTCAGTTCATCCTAGAAGGAAGTTATCATTTATACGCTCTAGGGCAAGGTCTGTACTGGGCTGGTGGGATTTGCAAAGATAAACAAGGTCGTCCTAGCAGAGCAGGCTGGATGGGACTGTCCTCAGCTCACCATCTCTAGAAGGGCTCCCGAGTTTCTATTTACAGGAATTCAGTAGATAATATTGTTGTTAATTTATATAGGGAATAGATGATGAGAATCATGTTGGGGAGTCTCAGGGAAGGGGTGTCAGCTCTGAGATATGTTGGCTCTGAGGATCGGGAAAGACAAGCTGGAAATAGGTCCTGGGGCGGCTCAGAGAAGGGGTTTCAGAAAAGAAGTAAGTGCCTTTCATGGCAGGATTAATTAAGTTTCTGCATGAGGAAGAGAACCTAAAACAGGTGTTTTAGATTTAGACTGTCCAGTCAGATGGTAATGATACCATCTTTGTGATCCATGGAGGAAGTCAGAGAGGAAGGAGCAATTTGGAAGCTATGACAATTCACAGGAAGAAAACATGGCAGGTTGGGAGTGGGAGGACATGCTCCAGCCACCTGGGAGGAAGAGGGCGGCGGGTGACGGTGGGAGCGAGAGTGAAGGTGCCCAGGGGACCCCGAGGGAGTGTGAACGGAGGAGGGGTGGCCCTGGGCCTGCGCCACCCCTGCGACCCGTGTCACCCCAGCCACCTGTCAATGCGCGTTCTCCTCGATGTTTTTCAGGGTGACGACTCGGACGAAGAAAACCTCTGCATCAGTAACAAATGGACTTTCCAAAGGACCAGCCGCCGGTGGTCTCGCGTGGACGACCTCCACACGCCGTTCCCCTCGGGGGACGTCAGGATGAGAAACACGACCAGCAGTGAGAGTGTCCTCACGGACCTGAGCGAGCCCGAGGTCTGCTCGGTCCACAGCGAGAGCAGCGGCGGCAGCGACGGCCGCGGCCCGCCGGGCGGCCAGGGCGCGGGCGAGGCGTGCGACTGCCCGGGGCAGGACTGCGGCGACAGCCCGGGCGCGCCGGACGCCTCCTCGGCGCTCGGCAGCAGCCCCCCGCAGCCCCCCAGGGACGTCCTCGGCTGCGCTTTCCCCGCCAAGAATGAGAAACCCAGCAGGGCCAGAGCCAAATCGTTTTTGAAGCGCATGGAGACGCTCCGGGGGAAGGGGACAGCGGGCAGGCCCAAGGGGCCGGGGCGGACGGGCGGCGTGGCGATCAGCGGCCCGCTGCTGCAGCAGGAGCCGGAGTCCTTGAAGGCCATGCAGTGCATGCGGATTCCCAACGGAGAGCTCCGGGGCGCGCGCCCGGCTGCGGGCACCCAGGGGCCCCCGTGCGCCAGCGCGTGGGGCGGCCCGTGGGAACACAGCGGCGGGGCGCCGGGCGCGCCCGGCCCGAAGGAACGCAAGTGCCAGGAGGCCAGCAAGCGCGGGGGCATGTACCTGGAAGACCTGGATGTGCTGGCGGGGACCGCGCTGCGGGAGGCAGGCGACGAAAACCACACGCAGGAGTATCATTCCCAGGAGAACTTGGTGGTGCACGTGCCCAAGGACCACAAGCCAGGAACGTTCCCCAAGGCGCTGTCTATCGAAAGCCTGTCGCCGACAGACAACAGCAACGGGGTGAACTGGAGGACCGGTAGCATCTCCCTGGGCAGACAGCAGGGCCCTGGCCCCAGGGAGCCTGGGCTCGTGGCGTCCTGCCACAGAGCAAGTCGGGTCAGTATCTACGACAACGTGCCAGGCTCCCATCTGTACGCCAGCACCGGGGACCTTTTGGACTTGGAGAAGGACGATCTCTTCCCTCACTTAGACGACATCCTGCACCACGTCAGCGGGCTCCAGGAGGTGGTGGATGACTGGTCAAAGAACGTCTTGCCTGAGCTGCAGACGCGCGACGCCTTGGTGGGGAAACCTGGCCCGTGCCCCTTCTCATCCCCCAATCAGATTACCCTCGATTTCGAAGGCAACTCTGTCTCCGAAGGGCGGACAACACCCAGTGACGTGGACAGAGACGCAACCTCCCTTAACGAGTCCGAGGCCGCTGGCGTCAAAGAAAGGAGAGATTCCGGCGTAGGGGCCTCCCTGACCAGGCCAAACAGGTTGGTGGCGTGATTTTCCGAAATGATATTGAATCCACTTCGGGATGATTATGATCTCTTCATTTATTTAACAAACATTTAGACAGCGGGTACCAAATGCCTGACACTATTCTAAGTGATGTATGTGGCCAGCAGTCATTGAACAGATGTCTTTTGTACCGTTAATATGGTGGTCGAATCCGTGTTAACTCTCATTCATTTCTCTGAGTGTCTACCCTTTAATTCAATCTTAGTTTTATTTAAAAAAAAAAATTTGAGCTTATATAGCAAGACACTGTAGGGAATCTCTGATGACAGAGGCCCAGGGCCTGTACACAGGTGTTTCCCACGACCTTGAGACAGTATTCATTAAAACCTCTCTACCCCAAATGTTAAACCTTTTCAAAAATTCTGTGAGAAAATTCTGAAATCTAAGGCGTGTACTTCATGAGTTTATTTTGGCTTTAAAACGCCGATTCCAAAGTCCATAAAAGCTGTTTTACAAATACCGTTTCAGAAGCACCCTAGAAAAATATCCCTGGGCAGGGCTCCCTCGTAGAAAGAGTAATAACGTGTGTGCTGCTGGGTTTCTAGTTGAGGCAGTGATGTCTCTTGGGACTCACTGATGTGTCATCACTTCGGGACTGCTTCATCTGTGCTTGTCACCTTCAGGCTCCATCTCAACACCAAAGAAGTGAGTACAGAGACAGGAGGGCGAAGTGGAAATATTCTACAACTACCAAACATTTGAAATCTCTCTCCTTTTCTCTCTCTTTCTGTCTCTCTCTGTCCATCTGTCTGTCTGTCTGTCTGTCTGTGTCTGTCTGTGTCTGTCTGTCTGTCTCTCTCTCTAACACACACACACACACACACACACACAGTCTCAGCTGCTTTCAACACTGGGAATGAATTTAGGAATAAACAAATGCAACATACTATACAAGTCATTTAAATCTAATGAAACAGATAAAGACCCTTTTCCAGATTTATCAGACTTGGAAATAGTTCCTTAGGTCTGTTCTGTACGTTTGTGTCTTCTGTTCCATTTGCTTTGTGATTTTTTTTTTGTGGCTCGGAACCTATTTTGATGAGCTACTTAAAAAATTAGTGACCTCCTGTGTTCCCCGGTACCACGGCCACTTTGTGACTGCATCTCTGACGGTCTTTCTGGTCAAGGCGACTCCGATGGAACAGCTTCCAGCTCTCCCACCAGCCCCAGCCGTCCACCGCATCGCCCCCCATCAGCAGCCAGACGGCCGGCCAGCTGAACCTGCTCCAGCGTTTCTCCCTGCTTCGCCTCACGGCCATCATGGAAAAACACTCCATGTCCAACAAACACGGCTGGACGTGGTACGTAGCCCGTTCTGCACGTTCGCTCGGGAGGGCTTTGTTTGTCCTAGAGCTAAGTGTGCTATTTGAAAAGGCTTCCGTATTTGCTTTCTGATTTCTGAAGAAGCCTTTCGTTGCCCTCGCTGCTGACCTCCTGAAAATAATGCCCAGAGTCCTGCCTTTTAGTCCGCCTCCCGGGCTGCCTCAGCCGGGGCAGGGGGCGGGGGAACAGCCTGCAGGAAGCACGCTTTTATTTGTAGCTCTCTGTTGGTGTTCGGGGAAGACAGCCTCCAAGAAGGACAAAAGACAAGTAAAGGGTGATTAATTGTGAACAGAGGAATTAAAAATAAACTCACCGTAAATAATTCTGGCCGTTTGCAAGGAAACATCTGTCATTTGTACCTTCAGGCCGACGCAGGGCTCGACACTCAGAGCGCTGATTCATTCAAAGAGCATTTAGTTCTTCAAGTCCATGTCCGCTTTTATTTCACTGGCAAATCAAAATAAGACGGTGCAGTCAAACCTTTGTAATAGGAACTGACTAAAGCGTATGTTGGAATTCAAATGTGGACCTGTTTCAGGCGATTTGGTGGATTTAAAAAAAGAGGAAATGTGTCACTAATTGTCCCATGGTGCATATTATATAGGTAGGAGAATTGGCAATGCTTTTATTAAAAAAAAAAATTTAGAAAGTTCTAAGTTGCATAATCAAGTATTAATATATGCTTGCGTATCAAAATTTCCTTTAAAAAGTACAACTGGTTCTAGAAAATCATAGCCAAGAAGTGTGTTTGATCTTCTCTCCCCTCATTTGTCCCCCAATGCAACCAAATTAATTCTTCTTCTTGTACTTTTTAAATCTGTTGTGTCTCGTTGGAGACTTTTAAGTGTTTATTACTTGAGAGGTGTGTAAGTCACGATTAAATTAGAAAGTCGAACACTCGACTTCAAAACAGAGCCATAAATCCATCTGCTAACATGAATCACGCTGCTTAATAGTTAGCGTTCTAACACAGGCGAGCGGCACACACAGTACTTCCATGGACTGTGATTAATTAAGAAAGAAATGTTGGACTCTCCGTTGTCTGTTGGGTATTCCAACAAAAGTTTGGCTTCCCCTCTTGCTTGCTTTCGCAGCCTCGCCCCACGGTGGGCCCCAGGAGGCTTGATGACCTGGTTTCTGTGAATTCTAGGTCGGTTCCAAAGTTCATGAAGAGGATGAAAGTTCCTGATTACAAAGACAAGACTGTCTTTGGCGTACCTCTCATAGTTCACGTCCAGAGAACGGGCCAGCCCCTGCCTCAGAGCATTCAGGAAGCCCTGAGATATCTACGCAGCAACTGCCTCGATCAGGTACGGTGGGAGTGTGCCCAGACGCGGGCCGGGATTCGTGGTACGCTGGCAGGTCGCATCCGTCCAGCGTCAGACGGGGACACGCCGCACCCAAAATAAAAGGCATCGTGACTTTACAGGTCGATACTTCATTTGAGGGGGCTGCATCCCCGTCAAGCTATTTGAAGCTATTTCCTCATCGGCACTGTGAATGACACCCCGGAGGGGCCGCACAGAGTCAATGTTAATAGTTTGCAGCTGCGAGGTCCAATTCGCATTTCCTAGAAACTATAGACTGCATTTCCTTTGTAATTATTGTCTCAGTGCAGCCATCAATTCACGACATTCTTTTCAGCCCTGTTTTATTTTCTTGAAAAGAGTGGGTTTCCATATTTCCCTTTAATTTTTTTTGGAGCAGCACCGTGACCAGGAAAACTTAAAGCCAAGGCGATATTATTTACAATGCTTTAAAATGGGCAGGTCAAATATGAAAATGATGTCAGTCGAATTGAATATCCCCTCATCTTGTAGAGCTGATTAAAAAGCTCAAGCTAAACACAGTATTTGGAGATCATTTTCTGTCTCCGAGATACTGTTTGGGGACCTCTGCAGTGATCGGGCCCAGAATGTGACACATCCTACAACTTAGTAGACCAAATCTTCGTGCCTCCAAGCTAACACTCATTAATTTCTTTGACATTCTTTCCAAAATAAAAGCCGTGCTCCCACTTGATAAACGGCAACCTTGAGCAGTGGGGGGCTTTTCAGGCAACTATTCTCTGATGGCTTTTGTTCATTATACTCTTTGAGACCATGTGATAAAACCTGGATTATTTGCACTTTTTATTGATTGGGCTCAGTGGACAGACAGGAACGAGCTAAGCTACAAGAACTCAAATATCCCGCCTACCGATGCTGGTAGATCGCACTCAGAACTGGGATGGGCTCCCGATGAATCAGATCCCAGTTTTCCGTGGAGCAAGATAGGTTTAACGTTTTCATTGGAAGCAAGCTTCGCATCAACCAAATGCGTGATCCCTTTTCCCTTCCCACTCCTGATACAGAGAACGTACAGGTAGATGCATTTCCACGTTTAGATGTCGTAGTGAACAGCAGGCGTGGTCGCTGTTTTTGCCGCTGTGGTGATGGCTGTTTCGTTCTGAGAAATGGCCGTAAGAGCATGGCTGTTATTTCTCGGAAAGAAGGGGCAGCAGACCACTTGTCTGAAACTGCGGGGCTCACCTTAGGCAGAAGCCCCAACATGGACTTGTAGGTAACATCCTAATAGAGCAAACCAATGAATCTGATTACTTAAGCTTTAAGTTTTTATTTTATTTTTTTTTTTAATTTTAGAGCTTTTACCCAAAACACACATAGATAATCTATGGGTATTTTACCGAGAAAACTTTCTGGAGGGGTGGGCTCAGGTGAGTATTTGGAAATGACCCTGTAATTCCTTTTACAGCCCTAAAAGTACTACACCCTTGCCCTTTGGGAGAGGACTTTGTGGTCGCAATTGTATTTTTGTCGGTTTGTTAGTACAAAATCAAGACCGTGTTTTATGGAGGGTGGCCTTATTCAGACATGTGTTTTTCCAAGCTTCTTAATTTTCATAAGGATACATAAGACTCATTCCCCCTCATGGCTGATTCTCTTAGAGTCTTTAGCTGTGTGTCTTACCAAGCACAGAAAATATTTTGTTTCAGACATTCTAATGAATGGCCAGCTAACGCTTATCAGCAAAAACTCTATTAAGAGAAAACAGTCTTTGTTCAGGAATGTCTACAGGAAATTCAGGCCACATCTGTGCCATTAGTTCAATAACGAGATCCTTTCTTGAGTGCCTAGCAAGTTTCAGGGATTATGCTAAGTGCTTTGCGTACATTGTCTCATTTAACCCCACATCCTCCCCCCACCCACCCCCAGGTGGTATTATCTCCTAGGCAGCGATGGTGGAGCCAACACTTGCTTGAAAATCTGCCTGGCTCCAGAGTCCAAGTTTTTAACCACCTCACCCTACTACCTACCACCCACTGGAATTGCTTATCCCTGGCGGACTTCGGGATGATGCCATGTCCAGCACTGAGGGTCACTTAGAGAAGTGGCCCGAAACAGCTCACTGATGAATTCACCATCAGGATTTTGTTGATGATGTCGATCATTATATTACGTATTGTCCTTTGTGAGAATGAAAGAATTTTTTCTCTGGCTCCAGCATCTGAAAGCATCGTGTTGTTTTTGGACAACCCATCTGTTTTTCTATATTTAATACAACCAGACTTATTCGACTGGATATGTTTTCCTCGCTATATTAGCTGCTGGAAATATTGAAGCCCAATATGTGTTCTGCCTGTAGAAAATACATGTGATTTCTCGGCTTGAATGTTGTGTGTCTACCTTATTCCTAGTTTCAGCTACCCTTTTCTGTCTTTATTTTTTTTTAATTCTAATTTTCTTATCTATCCTCTTTAATTTAATTGGACCTTGTTGCACTTTATAGATCATTGTAGCTCACCTGGACCTCCTCTCCGATCAAGATCGGGTATAAATGAATGAATTGTCACGCCACTGCTCTGCTCACTCATTGTTGCCAGTGTAGACTGGGGACCAGCCGTGCCCCGTAGAGGTTCTGAAGCACCAGTGTCACCACTGTTATTGGGTCCAGGCTCCTGTTGGAAGCAAAAGTCGTATGAATAGAGAAGACAGTGGGCACCGGAACCACCTCGATCCCTACTCAGTGGCTTATTATGCCCAGTCCCCATAGCAAACTCATAACTATTTTTTTCTTTTTAAATCTGGAAGAATGCCACACTGACACACAAGATGCTGGCAAAGCTTTGTAGGAAAAAGACTCATTGCAAGGACATAAATACCGATTCGAAATGTAACCAAAATGAATAAGGCAACCCTCTCTCGCATCAGCCAAAAGTAAGAATTTATGAGACATCGAAGGGACTTCACCGTCGCCGGTCACACCTCATGAAGCACTCAGCCCCGGCAGGAGTTCCTGCCTTGTGTGTCCCTCCCCTTCGTCATCACAGAGTGTGGAAAGCACCCAGAAGCCACCCCTCTGGGCCCTGTGATGAATGAGATGGTAACAGGAAGAGAACCAGGGAAAACCAAAGAAACGTAAGGAAGAATCAGAGAATCCCGGCTCAAGAGGGTGGCTGTCCCGGAGGCCTCAGGGCGACCAAGAGCAAATAAAAATGAATGAATCAGAAAAGAAAGAGGGAGCGGACACGGCACTAGGCCAATGGTCTCTCTCCTCTGACCTGTCAAGGTTTAGGTGTGCACAGGATCTCGAGAGCTCAGCCCCAGCGTGGTAGGAGCCTGACCGTCTCAGAATACCTTCCCTCTAAACCTCAACGGGACTGGCCGTTGTGCTGTCTCCTTCCACGCGGTCCCCTGGCCCCACCATCTGGGACTCTCCCGAGGCTTTGCCCCGGACTGCGACGGGGGAGGCGTCCTGCCATGAGCTGGGCCCCTTCCCCTGCTGCTAAACACTCATCTGAAGCACAAGCGTTCCTCACAAACAATAGAGCACAGAGCCCTGAAACACCGCCCACGTTTCACCGCCTACGCTCCCAGGTGCAGTTGATAGATGACGAAGCAGCGTGGGTCCGTGTTAGCCCTTGCGACTGGCTGCAGATGAAACGGGGAAGTCTAGCCTCCAATTATGAACCATTTGTATTCAGATACAGCAGTACGTGAGAGGGGCCTCGCTTTGCTGGCTGAGCTGCTATTTCTGCCCTAAATCAACTGCACGTGGAAGGGTGGTTTCTACCCGGCTCGTGATGAACACGAGGTCACGGCAAGGGGAGGCCAAACCTTCGGTGCTCAAAAGCAGAAGCCGCCGCATGCCATTCCGAGCGCCCTGTCTCCCCGAATAAAGCCAACCTTTCGTCGTCAGCTGAGCACATTTCTAAAGAAAAGAAAATGGAGGTCCTGATAAACATCCTCAACTACTGGAAGGATTAGCGTGAACAGAGCGCCAAGAAGGAGATTGAATATGAGTTAGACAAAGTGTGAATTCTAATGCAGTATTCATACCCAACCTCTTCTAAGGCAGCAGTAAGTTTTAAAAGCCCAGCGATGCTGGGAAGACACTTCATACTCCGTACAAGTGCCCTCTACCTACTTACTGCCTGCTCATCACCGCCCCTGTCGCCGACCTCGGATGACGTGGGCGAGGCTCTGCAGCCTGTCTTCTCCACTTACACCTTCTGTGCTCGCTTTCTCATAGCTGGGTTTTCAGGTGGACGACAGAAGAGAGAGGAACGCAAAACTAGACCAGAGAAGCACTCGCCACGCATCCTTTCACCTGTAAGATGAGAGATCGCGTGCAAGAGAGATGCCGAAGGAATGAATTCTGCATTGCTGGCCACATCCTTCCCTTTGCAGAGCGAACATTTGGGCTGTGTTTTAGAAGTAAATGAGAGTAGAGCCTGCGGCGTCATTTATAAAATGTCAATGTGAGATTCCTCGTTCATAAGTTAATTTCAAAACGATGACAGCAGAGCGTTAAAGCCAGCGTGGGGCCCCGTGTGACTGCCCAGGTCACCCGCCCACCAGTGACAGACACGGAGGCACTTGTCCCTGACGTCCACTTAATGAAGGTGAGGCGTCCGGGGTGACCTCCTTCAGTGGTGATGACGAGGGTGCCCTTAGAAGCAATGGATTTTAAATCTTTCTTCGGTTTTCCACTTTTTACTCAGAAAAAAACTATTTAGCCAAAAATGCAAATTTTATCACTGCTTCGAAAACGGTTCAAAGAAGAAGTGATTATCAGCGCTCAATCTTGCCACAACTCAGGATCGTTCTGTGGACGCAGGTGGGAGTTTTCCACTCTGGTGTAAGGACCTCGGCACCATTAAAGGACACGCCCACTCACTGCATGCAGGGAGTTGTCCCCTGAAAGTAACAGAAGCCTGTCCCCAAGTGGCTGGAGCAGTAGGAAACTCACGAGCTCACACCGGAAGTCAGGAAGTAGGGTGGTGCCAGGGGCCATTCTTCCATCTGCTCGGGGGCATTTTCAAAGACTGGGGTTCTTTCCACCTTTCCCTTCTGCTATCCTCGGCTATGACATCTGGAATCTGCTGGACTCTGGTCTGACTTCACACTACCTTTTCTTTATTAGGTTTGGGAAAGAAATTTCCTTCCGTGCTTCCAAGGAAAATCCATAGAACCCACAGATATTTCCCACGAACCTTGGAAGGTGAGGGCAGGACGGGAAGGTTATTGTCAGAATTTGGGGCCGAACAAACAAATATACCTGACAACCCTCACATCCTGTGAGATCTGTCAGAATAAGCAGCTTGGAGCCCACAGCCGGAGTGCTCCAGACATTTCTAGAATAATTAAAATAATAATATTTGCTGAAAGTAGAAAGTTGGAAACAGAACAATACAGAGAAAACATCGCTTGTATGTATAAACACGCGCATCAGCCCACCCCAAAACATCGCTCGTATGTGTAAACATGCACATCAGCGTGCCCCAAAGACGCGGTGGACCAGAGAGGAACTGCACTTAGCAATTTTCACAGGAACGCTTGTCTGCTTTATTCTTTTTATAGATCCCGATCGATAGTTCTCTGCTGTTAAAAAATAATAATAACAGGAATTCTCAGACCGAATAACTCACATGAGGATAAATGTTTGTGAGTCACACTTAAGAATTCGCCCTCGGGGCTCGTAGATTCTGAGAACTCCCAGGCAGCACAGCCCACTGCCCGTCCTGAGCCTCGGGCCTGAGCCTCCTTCCACAGTTGGAAGAGTTGAGACGTAAACATTTCAGGCTGGATCCCACTTCAATAATCACTCATTTGATAGCTTGGATTTTTCTAGTGACAGTACGTGCCTTCTTCGCATTTACTTTGATGAAATGTGGGGTAGTTGCCAGAGGAAGAGAAAGGCTTTTTAGATTCTTCTTGGACGGTCACCTAAGTATGGCAAAGGGTTGCATTTTCTAGACGTTCCAAAGTTTAAGGATTAGAAGGAAAGCGGTTAACGTTTTAAGTGACGATATGCCTGAATATCCTGATCTGAGGAATTAGGGTGATAAACCTTAAAATGCAAAGACATATTACAAAGAATTCTGTTTTTATTGTCACAAAAAGTAGCAGGATATCATTTCCCCTGTGAGCCATTCAGCTGACAGAGACAAAAACCTGAGTATTCTCTAATTGCTTGGAATTCTTCCCTTGCTGTTACTGCAAATTAAAACAATTCTCCAGGTTTAGGGAGAAGGGGCCGCTGCTTACCTGTCTGGCCGTTCGCGAATGTTCCCGCCTTGCCTTTCGGAAGTGGACCAACCTGTAAGCCCCTTGGCGAGTAAGAAAACTGTAAAAGGAGCATTGAAGGACGGAGTTTTGAGCAACTTGATGCCCTATGGGCATTTAAAAACAGCAGGCACAGGTTCCCAGGGAAGTTCAGTTTTGGGGGCAGGAACCTCCAGACTCATGGGCCTTGCACCCCACCTCACTCAGAGGCGTCATTTCCTTGGTGTCTTATTGCTTCGTTTCTTTGTCAAACGGGGGAGGAGCCTAAGGCTTAGGGATGAGAAAGGCAGAAGACAATGTCTTGAAGTCTGAAGAAAGCCTCCCAGGAATCATTCTCACTAGAGCCAGAACATAGGCACATAACGAACGACTAACCGGATGGAGTCGTAAGCGCGAGGCATCCCAGGAGAAACGGACGTAGCGAGTGGTACAAGGATTCTGAAGAAGGAAAAGCAAATAAGATGCTTAAAATACATGCTCATGCTATTGTTTTGTTTCATGAGCGTATTTCCTATAATCCTCATTCCCAAAAGGACGCTGGACATGGAGGCTTATCTGGGATCTACCAAATCTTCCACTAACTTTCTCAGCCCCAACTGTAAATACTAGCGCTGGTGGGGAATTTAGTCCTGTCTGCTCCCCAGTGACTCCAGCAACTGTGAGCACTCTCGATATATAGTGGGTATTTAATCATTACTTAGTGAATAAATGAATAAAATAGTCATGTCTACTGTGCTGTAAGACTTTACAGGTTACAGAGCATAGTCACATTTTTTTCTCACTCAGTCTCCACAATCGCCCTGGGAAGTGGGGTACTATCATTTTTATCTTTATCTTACGGAAGAGCCATCTCTTCAGCTGCTACCCACAGTAGCTAAACTAGTCATTCACAGTTCCTCAGTTTGAATGTAATTGCTGCTTTTCCAGCCCTGGTCCGGTGCCTTCTCATCAGTCCCAAGGTTACTGACTTCGGGCAAAGGTGATCTCGCTGACTTCTCCCCGTGACTTGTTCCAGGTGGGTCTTTTTCGAAAATCGGGTGTGAAGTCTCGAATCCACGCCTTACGTCAAATGAACGAGAACTTCCCCGAGAACGTCAGCTACGAGGACCAGTCCGCTTACGACGTGGCGGACATGGTGAAGCAGTTCTTCCGCGACCTCCCAGAGCCTCTCTTCACCAACAAGCTCAGCGACACCTTCCTCCACATCTATCAGTGTAAGTGGCTGGGATGCAGAGCAGCGTTCTCGTGTGTGCCCGTCCACATAAACAGAATTTCTATAGGTCGAGTTCTAATTATACAAGGAATACACGAGTCCACAAAGTAGTATGTAACAATTGTCATTCTACACTGCTTTCCAGAAGTAAACCTTTGTTCACAGTTTAATATGGAGATCTCCAGGTGATACTTTATGCATCTGAAAATACCTTTTTTAACGCCAAAATTTTTCTTCACAATAGGGTTTTGCGTAAGACCTAAAACTAACTTTCGATGTCCTTTCAATAAATTTAAGATGAAAAGGGGACACCGTAGAATTTATTCTGTTTATAGGTGTTTTTCAATACCTATTTCATTTTTAAAAAGTAAACATTTCCTTGGGATATATGAAATTCAAAGCCAAAAGTGTTAAAATTACTAGCAATAAAAGACAAATATGTCTTAATTCAGCGTGTTTCAATTGGTGAAAAATAAGCAAACCAAATCAAGGCTTATGGTTACTTAATTCAACTAGTTTATATTTTCACTTGGAATTTTTTAAGTGATATTAAATTAATAATTCTCAGCCAAGCCTCTATAATTAAAATAATCATGAAAACAACACTTTTTTTTATTAAAAAGCATATTCCTGCTAAAGGTAATTGCGAAGGAAGATATTAGAAATGAACATGGATTCTTCTAGATATGCTAATGTTTTCATTACAAATTATTTTGGTGGTCCATGTCTCAATTCTTTGGGCGAGGGGTTAGGGGGGTGGGCGGAATTTGGCCTGTGGACTGAGTTTTGAGCAAAATATGCCTGAAATAGACCTCAACGTGGAATTGATCCAATTTGAAGATGGTCCCTACTGTAGAGAATTGGATACTAAATGTGTTTGTGGAGTCTACAATATTACAGATTCAAAAAGGATGATAATAAGTACTACCTGTAAAAATAGGATAAAGTGGTGATCCACTAAATAAATATTATTTTGTCAAAGTGAATAGATTAAGTTAAACTCATGATACTTGTCACTAGAGCCCAAACACAGGGAGTTCGTGACGTTGATGCCGTAAGGGGTTAAGCTGTTCAATTAAGCCCCCTCCCCCCATGGACTGGAAGTATCCTATGTGAGTCTTTACATTTAATCAATTCTCAAGTTAAAGTTAACTCTAGTCTGAGATTAAATAAAGCCAGGTTATTTCCAAGGGGTCCGTGCCTTTGGCCCTTTCTGAGACTCGCCAGCAAGAAAGCAAATCAATGCAGGGTTTCTTTTAGCTGCTCAAATGTATACTGAGTGCTGCTTACATACAGGCTGTATGCCGAGCACCACAGAGCGAACGGATGCGTAAAGACACTCTCTGCTCCTGAGGTTCTTACAGCAGAGGTAGACGAGGCTCTCAGCTGTAGAGACAGAACCCAAAGTCCGACAAACCGCTGTTTAAGCAATTAGGACGCTGTCCAATGCACATGACAAGAAATCTGGAATGAAATAGTTCCCGAGCCAGGTAATTCCGTGAACCGCTCAGCGATGCCAGGGCTGAAGTCAGCTTCTCTCGGCGATCTCTGCAAGGTCACAGTATGATTGCTGCAATTTAGAATTGTCGCGTCTTCTCAAAATCATATTCAAAGGCAGGAAGAGGACAGAGGGCTTCTCCTCGGACATACGTCTCTTTCTATCAGGGAGAAAAATTTACAGGAGTTCCTCGCATTTATCTTGGTCCCATAGGACAAAAATGGTTTCCATGTTCTCCCCTAAATCAATCACCAGAAAGGGGAGTGGGGTTGCCGTTTTTGGTCAGGCCAACATGGTTATTCCCTGGGTCTGAAGGAAGGGCCCGGCTTTCCAGAGCTGACATCTGAATACTGTGTGTGCTTCCTCATAGAGGAGGAAATACCCGGCTGGTGCCGACCGTAATGGTGCACGTCCATATGACCCATGAATCTGTGGCGAACGAGAGGTATTGGACTGGACGAGGATGGAGGGTTAGGGAGTTAGCACATTAATCGAGACTCTAGATTACCCTCAGTGGCTTGCAGCAGCGAGACTGGAGGTACAATGTCCCGTGGATGGAGTTCAAGTTTCCAGAATACTCCTGAGAAGGGAGAAACAGTTTCTCTCGTTCTCTAGAGCAGTTCTAATTTTAGCTGTGTTACTTCTCGGATTTTCATCAAATTATTCATTAGAGTGTTGGATGGCTAATAAAAATATTTGAAACCCAATGGTCTACAAGAAAGAGGCAGGAACCCCAGGAGAGTCCCGTGTAACAGAAAGGTCAGATGGATGGGACCCAATGAATGCTGAAGCCAGGGATTAATGATTGGCCCTCGCAAGCACTTTTGGTAGAAAATAAGGGATGGAAGATATTTTCTGAGGGATAAAGGATCAACTGAGTAGAAGAGGGAAGTTGAGACAATATGTAGCCTTGACAGATGACTTCAGAAATTTTGGCATGGAAGAGAAAGTTGGCAATCTAAAGTTAGACAACACATACAGTAGACATCCCACCTAAAGCAGCATATTTAAAAGCAGTTTAATGGCTCAAGCTGCATTTCTAACACTTTGACGACAAGCTTCAAGTTATTAGTTCTGTTTCAGCAAAAGCAAGGAAAAAAGAAAAAGGTTTTGCTCTAATTTGAACAAAAATGACTCTTCTCTACTAAACCCAGATCTACCTTCTGCCAGTACATTGTAGATCTCGTGGGGGTGGGGATCCCAGAATGCTGAGTTCAGGATGATGTTTTTCCAAAAATTTGGACTCGCTGGCTGCCTGGAGCCAGCAGTGCGCCCAGCCCCGGGGGGTACAGTGACAGAGAGGGCAAGACCTGGGCAGAAGTCACACCACAGCCCCTCCAGAGCAGCAGGCTCCCATTTATTTTTTATTATGCACCTCTACTAGTAGTATATATCTGAGCATGTGGACTGATCTATTTTTAATAATATAAATGTGTCGTGCTATACTGTGACCCAACGTGCACATTACAAAACATATGCAATCGGTAGTTTTAAAGTTTGAGAGGAAACATGAACGCCACTGAAAACTGTAATCTTTTCTTCCCACCCGTCATTGATCGTCACGAGCATATCTCCCCACCCCTTCAAGCACAGACAGCCTACTGCAGAGACCTGTTCTAGAATACGGTATTTTCAGAAAGACAGCAATGCGAACCCTAAGTGAACTCCTGGCTGCGTCCTTCAGAACAAGGCAGTGAGTCAGGCCCGAAACCACACAGCCAGCGGGCAGCGAAATGCAGCGCCTCACACCCAATGCCATGATTTTCCTTTTCCTTCACTACGTAGCCCTGGGGCCCATGCCCTTTGAAGCCTGCATGACCCATGCCTGCCACCAGCACCACCCCCGGAAGGGCCACCCTGATGCGGAATGGGCCTGAGAGGGGCTGCCCATTCCCCATAACCTTGGGGAGCCTGCTGCTTCTTCCCCACGCACAGTCTCAATTTCCGTGACCTTCAAGATTACGGAACAGGTGACCTTGGGTCACCCCACGAAGCCACATGCCTCCTCTGAACCAAGCCCCGGTGACCTGCAGGAAAGAGACAGATGTGCCAGGCAGAGCTTCAAGGAGCTGACCCTCCAGGTGTCAGATCAGAGGGCCAGCCGACTGAGCCCCATCACCCACGGTTAACTGCACCCAGCCGGCATCAGCCCTGGCTGCCCCACGAGGGGTGGGGGAAGGCGAGGCTGCATCTCCCAGCACAGTGGGCTCCAAACCATGTCCACCGAGCCTTGGGCATCCTGAGAGGTGCTTCACAAGCTGTCCGGTGGCAGGGTGGGCAAGAGAGAACCAGGCGGACAGCTCTCCAGCCTGTCGCCAACTGCAGGCAGAATGAGAAAACGGTTTGAAAGCAGACGAGCCGGTGGGATGCTCGGAGCGTGAGAACCAGGCCAGGGTGTTCCTTTTCAATGACCGTCTCGCTGTGGGGACCGCGGGCTCTGGAGTTCGATGCTGGGCTTCCAGTCTCAGCTCTGCCTCTCACCAGCTGTGAGGCCAAGGCAATTACCCAATTCTTTCTGTCACCAGCAGTTGTCATCGTCATTGTTGATGATGATGATGTCTCTGAGCGTGTCTTCGGGTCAGGAAGGTCGAGCTCACTCACTTCCTCCTCCCAGCTGCTCCTCTAATGACCTGGCGCCCCCTTTTCCACAGATGTCCCCAAGGAGCAGCGGCTGCAGGCAGTGCAGGCCGCCATCCTGCTGCTGGCGGATGAAAGCAGAGAGGTCCTGCAGACGCTGCTGTGCTTCCTCAACGACGTGGTCAACTTGGTGGAAGAGAATCAGATGACGCCCATGAATCTGGCTGTGTGTCTGGCCCCCTCTCTCTTCCATCTTAATTTACTGAAGAAAGAAAGCTCCCCCAGGTGAGTTTCTCTCAGCAGCAACAGTCATCCCGAACCAGATGTTCCCCACAGTTCGTGAAAAGGAAAGAAACAAAAACAAAAAACTTCTCGTGTTGGGTTTCGACTTGAGGATTTGTCGGCATTTAATTTATAATCAGAAAATGTTTCGAGATGACCTAATTCATGTGCTCAGACGCATCGAATTCTCAAAGTAGCGTTGAGGAATGTCTATATTGATCCAGGCAACCTGAAGCATTTTGTTTTTTGTGTGTGAGTGGGAAGGAGAGAAAAAGTACACAAAGATTGTATTTTACAATCTTTAATTTAAAAAAAAAAGCGGGGTGGTGGGGCAGGGGGGCTAGGTTCAAGGGCCAAGCATGGCAGCTCACAGTGAAGTGGTTTCAAACTTGGGAAAAATAGGTTAATTTCTCCCCCCCGACAGTTATTCCTGCCCTTGTGCTTGTCCAAGGCTTTTCATCCTAAGCTGTCCGATTCTTAGCCTGGCTCAGAATATCTGAGATGTGTGGTCCTTCTTCCGATTTGGAAAAGAGGAAGTCCGTGCTCCGGAGAGCATGTGGGTAGGGACGGAAAACAAGAGAGATGGGCCCTCTGCTTTGGCATCTGCTTAGGACCGTCTCCTTCAATTTCAGAGTCATCCAGAAGAAATATGCCACCGGGAAGCCAGATCAAAAGGACCTCAACGAGAACCTGGCCGCCGCTCAGGGCCTTGCGCACATGATCACGGAATGCGACCGGCTCTTTGAGGTGAGTGCAAGGCTTGAACCTCCTTCCTTATAGGTCTTGGCACTGGATGAGACGCTTGGAACAGTTGCTGCATTCGTGGCTGACGTCTCTTTGTTCTTAATTTTATAATGACAGCAGGACACTCTCGCTCTGGTCTTTGCCTCCAAGAAAAGTGAGGAGCTAGCTATATAATTGAGGCTCGATAGTTAAAGACTCTTGGGTTTACCATGACGTCAGTTTTCGTGAGAACAGTTACATCACCTTCACTTGCCGGGTTCAAGGCCAGCCAGCCCATTACGTTCTATTTGATTTTACCTTGGGACTTGATTAGGTTCAGCATGTGTCTGTATGAGTGTGTGTGTGTGTGTGTGTGTGTGTGTTTCTGTTGTGTGTGTGAGATACTGACCAATCCCTGTTAACTAAGAATCAGCGATAGCTTATGAATATAGCCACAGATACATTAGAGAAGTCAGTGAACCAGCCTTCTGGCATACTTTTTGTAGTAAAATTTGGCATTTGTAAATGAGACAAGTGTGCTAAAAAGGTAAAGCTAATTCTGAGTCACATGTGCTGATTCCCTTAAGTATATGTGCTTTAAGTTTCCTGAGCCCACGTTTTGCCAAAATGAATAAAAAATACATTAAAGGGAAAATGAAAGGAAAATGGAAAGACCGAGTGGGAAGTCATTGCAGTGCCCTGAGTAATAAATATCCCTCAGAAACATATTTGTCTTCCTGAGGAAGCCCCGCCCCCCACACCAGCATTGCCACTGACCTTAGAAAAACATCTCATGCCCCGTGCACTCGGCCTGTTGCCCACACGTGGCTTTTGACTCAGTGACTTTGCTTTCTCTAACTAGTAGTCTCAGCCTTTCTTCAGCTCATGCATTGCTCTTTGGTGCATGCATTGGTGCAGGTCCCGCTTGAGATGCTGGCCCAGTCTCGTAACTCGTACACGGAGGCCGAGGTCCACGCGCCAACCCTGGAAGACCTGGGGACCCAGCTGGAGGAGAGCGGGGCCACTTTCCACACTTACCTGGAACATCTCATCCACGGCCTCCAGAAGGAGGCCAAAGAGAAGTTCAAAGGATGGGTCACATGTTCCAGCACAGACAATACGGACCTGGCCTTCAAAAAGGTAATCTCGGGGGTTGGGGAAACTCCGACAAGCAGGCATGTGTTTTGCTTTAAAAACAGCCGCCGTCCACAGGGCTTGGCACACACGTGACTGTGACCCTTTCTAGAGACTGCCAAGCAGCCCTGTTGCACATAATCAGAGTGCAGACTGTGAAGCCAGACTGCCGGATCCCCATCCGGTCTCTGTCCCTTAGCTGCGTGACGTTCGGCAAGTCACACGCCTCTCTGAGCCTCTGTTTTCTCAGTTGTATAAAAAAACATAATCATAATAATACTACTGTCAGAGGAGGGCGATTTAAAAGTCAAATGAGATGTACTGTCTCACACCTGTTAGAAAGGCTGTCATCAACAACACGAGTAATAACCAATGTTGGAGAGGTTGTGGGTAAAAAACAACCCTCATACACGGCTGATGGGAATGTAAATTGGTACAGCCACTATGGAAAACAGTATGGAGGTTCCTCAAAAAACTAAGAACTGAATTACCATGTGACCCAGCAATCCCACTTCTGGGTATCTACCCCCAAAAACTTGAAAACATTTATTCGTAAAGTTATATGCACCCCGATGTTCATAGCAGCATTATTCACGGTGTCCAAGACAAGGAAATAACCAAAATGCCCTTCGATAAATGATTGGATAAAGAAGATGTGGTACATATATACAATGGGATATCACTCAGCCATGAGAAAAGATGAAACACTGCCCTTTGCGACAACATGGATGGATCTTGAGATTATCGTGCCAAGTGAAATAAATCAGACAGAAAAAGTTGAGAACCTTATGATTTCACTCATAATGGGATATAAAACTGAAAGCAACAAATGAATGTGATAGACAAGTAGAGACTCATGGACAGGAACAACAGTTTCGTGGTTACCAGGGGGTAGGTAAGGGCAGAGGGGGTCAAATCTATGGTGATGGAGGGGGATTCATCTTTGGATGGTGAACACAATGCAATACACATATGATGTATTATTGAATTGTACACTTGAAAACTTATATGGTTTTATTAACCAATGTCACCCCAATGAATTTCATAAAATAAATAAAAATGGTAACAATAAATAAATAAATAATAAAAACAAAAGGGGTTAGGACGGCACCTGGCACCCAGTAAGCGCTGTGCGTGTTGGTGGTTATTATTTTTACGATCATCATCATCATTATTTTAAGCTTAAGGGTTACCGGTTTCATACGGTAAACCTAAGGTACACTAATCACTCTCTCAAGGTACGTCACCGGGCTGTTTTCCGAGCCCCCGGTGAAACGAGGCAGGTTTCTCGGGACCGGCTGCCCTCTTGAGCCTTGCTGGTGTCTTTCCCAAGGTGGGGGACGGGAACCCGCTGAAGCTGTGGAAGGCGTCCGTGGAGGTGGAAGCGCCCCCCTCTGTGGTTTTGAACCGCGTGCTGAGGGAGCGCCACCTGTGGGACGAGGACTTCGTGCAGTGGAAGGTTGTGGAAACTCTAGACAAGCAGACGGAGATCTATCAGTACGTGCTGAACACCATGGCCCCCCACCCTTCCAGAGACTTCGTGGTTCTCAGGTAAGCCAGGCCCCTGGGGTTAAACACATGCTGTTCCGAAGGCAGATGACGAGCTGCGGATCTGAGGTCCCCTCTCCTAAGTTCAGCGTGCGCGGGGACTGCTCAGCCGGCCCCCATTTCCCTCGGTGAAGACTGACTTTGCTGTCTGCATGCCTGACCTCTTGCTTCTTCACCCAGTTTACAGCTCCGTCGGCTCTCTCCTGGCCCCTTTCATTACGGAGCGTGTGGTTTATTGGGCCATAAATATTGTTCATTTCCTCAGGGTCCCAGGAATAGCTGCCGTTCATCCAGTCTGTACTTTCTGCCAGAGCACGTCAGTTGAATCTCCCTGACTTTTCTCCGGCTTCTGTTTTTCTCTCTCTGGGAAAGCAAGTCCACTTCGTGGAACTCTCGAGACGCGTTTGTGTGACTTCGGGATTCCTTTGTGTAACTTCAGATGTGCAGAGCTCATTACCCCACACGGCAGCCTGGGCACACACAGCCCCGAAGGTCCCACGGTGCCGAGACACTCGGGTCTCCAGTAAGATTCCAAGGCCTGCCCGGGCTTACGAGTCTTATGTCTCCCTGTCAAAATACAGCTTCTGATAGATTTACGAGTTGAGTTCCAGATCCCTGCTATCGGGGTTTGTAATGGGATGCCCACCCAGTGACAGGAAGTTTGCACAGTATAGAGCCATCTACGTGGGCTGGTGAGTCAGGATTGAATCAGAAAGACGAGGGATTCAGGATGCTGGAAACCCAGATAAAATATAATTAAATCAATATATCCTTTCCTATTGATAACGAATGCCAAACACTCTCTCCTCTCATGGACTGGTGATAGAAATGAATCACTAGCGAAATTCCCAGATGTATATTTAAAATAGTTTCTTTATGAAACTAGTCTCGATGGCAGACTAAAGGTTACTTTTCACATAGGCTATTTATGCCTTTGGAGTTGGTCTCTGGGACCTTGAATTTTAAGGGTCATTTTCCCCTAAATGCATGTGTTTATCTTAGCCACCTTGGGATCCTGATGGAGAATGTGAGCATTTATAAGGGTGGCCCATTACCACAGTTATTGGAACATGACTCATCTCGTGCGAGCTAAGCTTCAACACCTCCACTCTTGCAAGCGGCAAATCGAATCGTTCCAGGAGGGAGCCAGGGGGGTGGCGCCCTGCCATGGCGTGCCTCTTTCCTCCCCTTAGAGGAAGGGGGACCAGAGTCCCAGCGCAGGACCCTCTGCCTTCCTTCCATCCGTCCACCAGCCTGCCGTTTCTTAGTGTGCTGTTCCGTCACCGCCTTATGCCAGGCACCGCTGTTGGCTCCGGGGAGGCTGCAGTAAACACGGCAGACAGTCCTGCTCCCTCGGGGTTTACATTGTATTAGAGAGAGAGTCAATAAATAAGAGGGATGGGGTGCCTTAGCCTAGGAGGATACGTAAGGTAAGGGAGAGTAGGGGGTGGAATTTTAAATATGGTGGTCCGGGCAGAGTCTCACTACTTTGAAGGTTCACGCAAGACATGAAGGAGAAGGTGGGTGGACCAGGAGGCTCTGAGGGAAATGAACTTGGCCCCGAAAGGGATAAACGATGAACCAGATGTGGTTCCTGCAGCAGAAAGTCCTTGTGGTTATGATACGAGAAGGTGGAAAGGAACAATGTGAGGAGGAAGTGACAGGGCTGAGATACTTCCTGTCTTCAGAGCATCTCCTTACCAAGGTGCACACACCTGGCTGGGACCCCTTCCGGACTGCCATGTTTCTGACTCACTTTGTCCCCTTCTGTAGTTCCTTGGGAGCATCCAGGGATAGTGACCGAAGATCTTTCCATTTTATCCCCACGGATCTCTGCATCTATCAGTCTTTATTATTAATCCCTTTATCGTGCACGAAAAGAGAACAGGCACACCCACGGAGAAGCTGCTGAACATTTGCGTGGGGCTTGCTTACTCCCAGGTTCCTGCTGGGAGCGTGTAATGGCTTCCCTTCATGTGTGGTAGGACAAGACGAAGTCATAGATGAGATGGTTACGTAAGGGGATAGGATTTGTGATGCCAGTAACTGGGATGATAATAACAAAACCTATATTTTCCGGTAGAAATGGTTGTTACACAAATACTCCTGTGGTTCCTGACTTCCATCAACAACCTGTTCCCAAGGAGTAGCCCCCTCTATTGTTGAATAGCTCCAGTAACAGGGAACTCACCACCTCCTCACACAGCCCATTCCATTTTGGGGAAGTGCACATTGTGAGGCAGCTCTTTCCACTACCGAACTGAGATGTGCCTTCCTCCCTCTCTGCCTACCGGACTCAAATCCACGGTATTTATTTCTCCCACTTATGAGCCACTTGGATATTTGAAGACAAGTAGCCATCCACATGTGTCTAGTTTTCTTCAAGCTGAGCATCACCAGTTCATTTACCCCATAAGACTCGAGGTTAGCATCACCTCCTCCAGGAAACCTCCCACCTCCCCTTCCTTTCCACGTGGCCGCAGAATGCTCGATGCTTAGCCATGTCACCGCACTGACTATGGCATGCTAGCAAGCTCTTTGCGTTTCTGTTTCTCCTCCTGGACTGTGCATCTTTGTGTCCTTGCTGGCTTCCCAGAGCCTGGCACGTCCCGGTGCTTCATGGATGTTTACACTGAAGAATTGAACAAGCGAGTCCTAATTCCAAAACTGTAAAACCAGCCATTTAATAATGTGCAGGGGCCTCTGCAGCCTCTGGTCAGTTCCAAAAGCAGGTCTGGATGCTGCAAGACCATTTCCAGCCCCCGGGTCTGAGGGCTGAGACCTTTGCTCTGAATTACACTGTATAAACTTCGCCACACTTAATCCAAGTAACTGGGACTGGAATTTGAGCAGGAAACTCTGAGTGTCAACCTCAGCTCTGGGCTCAGGCCTTTCTGTCTCTCTCAGCCACACTCTGATGTGCGGGTTGTTTCGCTACAGGACCTGGAAGACCGATTTGCCCAAAGGAATGTGCGCCCTGCTGTCCCTTTCGGTGGACCACGAGGAAGCCCCGCTCATGGGCGGCGTGCGAGCCATCGTGATGGATTCTCAGTACTTAATAGAACCATGTGGCTCCGGCAAGTCACGACTGACCCACATCTGCAGGATAGACCTGAAGTAAGTGTGAACTCCGCCGGGTGGCCGGCTCGGTCTCGGAGCCCCAGCGGGCGTGGCACATTCCCCAGGGCCATGTTTGTTGTCATCCTGATTTCTTATTCCACTACACTTTTCTTTCCCTGCAGCCATTAACATGCTTTCATAGACGAATACTTATGCCTCCCTCTTCCCCCACCCTTCCTGAAATTCCGACGTTTTCCTGCGGTCCTTCGCTCTTCTCTCTTTTCGATTTGCCCACACTTAGATGTCTGCACCTCTCGCCTGGAACAAACACAAACGCTAGAGTCTGGCACACAGGAGACGCTCGGTAGATGCGAGTCCCCTCTCTGGCGTTTCTTTTAAGGCCTGTCCCTTTGCAAAGAAGAAGCCAGCTTAAATCCAGCCTCTTCGAGGCAGGCGTGATGCTCAACCAGGTTCTCGGCCTAGGTGGACATAAACTGAGTCGTCTCAGTAAAGTCTAGAATTCAGTCTGAATCGTCTCAGAAAGATGGCATCTTTTTTATTTATTTTTTTTTTCTTCAGCACTTTATTTTCCTCACAATGATGTGTTGCCGGGGCC
This sequence comes from Pteropus medius, assembly GCF_902729225.1. NCBI lineage: Eukaryota > Metazoa > Chordata > Mammalia > Chiroptera > Pteropodidae > Pteropus > Pteropus medius. The sequence goes on from NW_024344437.1 coordinate 5,432,110, forward strand.
TTCCGTTCTCACGTGGCAGTAGGAAACCGAAATTTGTTGTCATCCCTTAAAGAACTGAGAATCGCATACAAAAACTTTACATAGGTTAAAAGGATGAGTAAATTTACCGATGCAAAGGCAAACTATTTTCCGACTCAAGGCAAAAGGTAGTAAAGCACCCAGTAAGTGCTGAAAAGATAGGGCGCATACTGGGTCCTCGGGTCCTCGAGAGGCAGCCCGCAGGGTACACGAGTGTCCTGGCCATCGGGGCACGAAGACAGCCCCGTCCCCCATGACAAAGTGGCGTGACGTGGAGAAAGGCTTTCCCACTTTCTGATATTTTTGTCCCCACAGAGGTCACTCCCCGGAATGGTACAATAAAGGCTTTGGACATCTGTGTGCGGCGGAAGTTGCCAAGATTAGAAACTCTTTTCAGCCCCTCATTGCCGAGGGTCCAGAAACCAAAATCTGAGTTTTCCCCAGCGTGACATCCAACTCAGGGAAGAGGAAGCGAAAGCCAACACGTGGGAGAGAGCGTGCTTGCGAGAAAGCGAGAGTGAGGGGGAGACTGGTGGGCGTGATTCACGCGTACAGTGGAAACGCTGACGAGTCGGAATGTCGGAGATGCGAGAACTTCTAGAAGTTTCCTAGCCTTCCTGGAGATGGCTATAGCCCTACTAATATAATATTTTTAAAAATCAGAACGGTTATCTATGTTACCTAAAATTAAATGGATTATTCCTTGTGCATTGCCTAATTTGCTATTTAAAGGCTTCTACGAAGCATATTCTTAACTGTAAATAAATGTCTGTACAGCATATGTACATATGTGTGTATATCTCTACCCTCGCTGTATATATGTAAAATCGATACCTTATATATAATTGAAAAGGAGCACGTCCGACTCGGTGAATCCCTGCCTTACGACTCGGCGAGTCCTTTCCTTAAGTGGTTTTTTTCCACGTTGCTCTGGGCTCCGCTTGCTGGACACGGAGAAGCAGCTGCTGCTGCCACCAAGGTGTGACAATGTGTGGCCTGTCAGTCTGCCCGATGTTTAACCAAAGATTAGCTAACCAAAGGAAAACAGCATCGAAAGGTTCTGTGTTGTCCGTTTGTTTTCGTGGTTTGGAAACCCAGGGCGGGGCGTTGGATAAAGCGAGAAAAAGAACATTTACTCTTCTTTAAAGCAAAGCAGTGGGTGAGAAGTCGCTACCAAATTCAAGGCTGGATCACCAGTTGCCACTGGGCCTGGCCAGGTGCAGTTTCGATGAGATGTCAGAGGCCCAGGGGTCACTGGCCAGCGAGAGTGACTGACACAGAACCGTATTGCCCTGCTGATGAGAGCTGACTGTAACAGCCTGTGCGTATCCACAGCCTCTGTGTTTTATCAGTTTTTTGTAATGTTCTTAAATGTCATTCTATTTGACCAGTGGCCTATTTGGTCACAGTTCACTGGCATTTTCTTATCAATGTATTGCACTGATTTTAACTCTGGACACCAGACAAAGGGAGATGATGGTCACCTGAGATCCCCAGACCATTGTAGCTTCAGGGAATTATTTTGCTATAAATGATGCTCTTCAGATAGAATCCGTTCAAGTTTTGCAATTCGAAAGACAGGGTTTTAAATCCACATAAGGCCAAAACCATGTTCTTCAATTACTATTAGAAAATATAAACAGATTTGTTAAATTCATGTTTCTTCATCAGCCAATCGAGCTACCTATACGTTTGGCCCAACCCTATTTATTGTTATATAGACTAAGCGAATTGACTCTCCTTAACCAATTGCTGATAGATTTAAATTGGTTTTTTTTATTATTATTGTTGTAATTCAACAACTATAGAGAGAAAAATAATTTATTGTGTTTGGTTTCAGAGAGAGGGATTTTCTCTGGCAATCCACGAGAGATTGGTATCATAACTCAGCAAATGGTGTTAAAGGGAAAGAGAATAAATCTTAAATGAGCGTTTTCCCTTTTGTTGTATATGCCTTTATGTCATGTTTTCTCTTATCAGCAATGTGCAATTCTTTCATCGAGAGGAATAAAAATGCTGCATGTGAGTTTCGTATGGTACATAGCGTGCGAACTGTGACCTAGGAATGTTGTGATTCCTGGCCTACCTGAGGAGGTGGCAACAAAGCCATAATTTTCCATTTGGGCAATGCTCTGTGAGCGAAATTCGCTTCTACCACACATCTCGGATATGTGCTGGATGACTTTAATGGGCGTGGACAAGATCATAGTGAAGTTTAATTTAGCTGAACAAGAACTCTACACCAGAGAGGGGACCGTACATTTTAGGAGCCTCTGACAGGCACACAGGATGAATGGTGTTGTGTTGCCCGCATTAGCGTGCACTCAGCTCACCTGAGGATCTAGTTCAAATGCAGACTCTGATCCAGGCAGTCTGTGGTGGGCCTGAGACTGTCTTTCTAACAGGCCTTAGGGATACCCAAGCTGCCGGCTCAGAAACCACACTCTAAGAAGCAAGGACCTAGAGAATACTTAAAACAATAAAAACAAATGTGATTGTATGTCTGGTTCCCTCGCTCTTCAAATTACCCGACTTTTTAAAATTTACTCCCGTATTAATCACATCACTGCTACATAACAACACGGTGCATTTAAAAAGGAAAGAAAAAGAAGGGGAAAGATGCTTTAAGCTTATTGGTCCAATACCACAGTATTTTATTCATTGTTATCTTGCCAATGGAAATAAAATATGATACTGCATTTAAATATTCTATTTATACCTCATGTATATTTTTACCTCAATTGTTGGTATCAATCATCAATTGTAAATAAATAATTGCCAAGTCAAATAAATTTATATACATTAAATATTTCTTATTTTCTATAAAATACACGTTGATTTTCATGCTTCATCCTGTACCGCGAGGAAGACTTCCCTCTAAGATAGCTGGCTCTGAGCTGTCCGCTGTACCGTGGTCACTATCGCTCCCAAACATCAGAATGTTCTTAGCCACAGACATTCGGCAACAGCCTGGGTGCCCCGACCTGTGCCTAAGGCCTAAAGTGATAGGTAGAGATTTGTTTTACATTTTATTGATCTTAAATCTGCAAGTTAGTCAAACACATTCACAGTATTTTTATCAGAGAGTAATGTGAACTCATTTTCATCGAGCGGACGAGAAATCGAGACTTGCGAAGTGACGTGGCTGACTCCCGGACCGCGGAGAGTTCAGTGCTTTGCTTCTGAAAGATAACCAGGGCAGCCCGTGACCACGTGAGCAGGAGCTCCTCCACGCTCCTCGCTGCAGGCTGCAAAGGCGACATCAGGCACAAACTCCACGTGCCTCCGTGGAACTCATCCGCTCTCTGCTCTCTGCTCACCTCCCCCACGCCTTCTCACACGACTCGCAAGTTTTGCTTTCATGGGCAAGAGAGGAATCACCGGTGTTTGTACACAGTCCCAGCCTCTCTGCACAGATCCAAGAATGAATGGGGAAGCACCGTGTGCAGAGAGCTGGCAAATTTGCAAATACAGGATCTGCGAATAATGAGACCGGATGTATAAACGATACTCAGTGATAATTACTGTAAAATCTGTGAAGCCCAGAGTCGACCGTGACTCCAGGGATGTCAGGGGAGTGGTAGAACAGCACATGGAAATCCCAGTGTCAGGGGGAAGGGTTAGGCATCAGAGGGAGCTGGGTTTGGCCAAAGCAGAGGGTCAGAGAGCACACACGGTCAGCGTGAGTGGGGCAAGAGATAGATCCCAATGACCACAAGCCAGGAATTTTTAAGCTACTTGGACTTTGGACTTTATTTGTTGAGCAAATTAGAGCCCAAAAGGGAGACGTGAAATCAGATTTCTTTTGATGGCAGACACTTAAAATGGGCTAAAACAGAACGGGCATATTACGAAGCCCACGTATGCAGGAGAAGGGGTACAAAGATACCCTCTCTTCCTTTTGATTTCTACATACACAGAAATAAATAAAATCATTGATACCACTGACCTTCCTGAGCTGATACTAATAATCCGTGATAATCTGCCTTTCTGGTTGTGGAAGGGTGGGGAGGTGGAATTATCTTAAGATGATTCCAAGTGTTCTAGCTTAAAAAAAATATGTGTGTGTTAAGTCCTTTAGCTAATATAGGTGAAAAGAAGAAGGAAGAGCAGGTTTCAGATGGGTGGCAGGCGGGCAGGAAACTGTGCCGAAAGGCATGATCACTTGAGTTTTGATCATGTCGCACTTGTAATGGCTGGGAATCATCCAGGCGGAGATGCCCGGCAGCCCATTGGACATACAGATATGAAACTCACCAGCATGACCAGAGGTATGTCCATTAGTTCACTTTGATCGTGTCATCCCTGCCTCTCCTGACCACCCACTGAATGGTCCAGTGACACCAAACCACCACTTCCCATCTCTGTGACTTTGCCTTGACTTTCCCCGCATCTGATTGGTCATGTGATAGCCTATTTAGTCCTCCGACCCTCGTTGGCATTATTTCCTCCATGGACTTTCCTGGCCACATCTCTCAAATCCACCTGTTTCTTTATATATTTCTCTTATTGCATGAACCACAGCTCAATTTGCTATTTGGCAATGTATCTAACTCTCCCACCAGACTATAAGTGCTTACGGGCATGGGCTATGTCTTATTCAGCTTTGAAACTCCATCTCCTGGGACACTTTTTGCTGCATCATTCTATAAGTATTGGCTAAAATGAGTGGGCATTTGAAAACTGGGCATAGAGATGCCAGGAGCCATAGAAACGAAAGTCATAACCTGGGGACCCTGTTTAAAGTATTACAAAATGAATAAGATAACTTACATTTCGTGTTTTGACTACTTCAACTCTCCAATAGTACAAAAAAAAATGGAGAGTTAGCTGGTCTTCTAAGTTAAGTATGACTGTTTCCGAAATTGGCGAATGCTGAACATCTGCTTGCAGAAGCAAATAGGACAGTTTGATTAGTTCATTCATTCGACAAATATGTATGGAGCGCTCGTTATGTTTTAGACACTATTCTAGGCTTTTAGTAAATAAAACAATGAATAAAATCAGTGACTAAAACAGACAAAAATTCCTGAGCTCATGGAGCTTATATGGCCTAGTGCAGGGGTCCCCAACCCCCAGGACCGTGGACCTATAGCAGTCCGTGACCTGTTAGGAACCAGGCCTCGCAGTAGAAGGTGAGTGGCGGGCAAGCCAGCCAAGCTTCATCTGTATTTGCAGCCGCTCCCCGGCGCTGGCATCACCGCCTCAGCTCTGCCTCAGATCATCGGGTGTTAGATTCTCATAGGAGAACCCATCCCTGGTGCCAAAAAGGTTGGGGACCGCTGGCGTGGAGAAAACAGCCAAGAAACAAGATAAATAACTGACCAGGTTAGCTCTACATAGAAAAACAAAACAGAGGAAGGAGATAGATTAGACGGTCAGGAAAATTTTGCTGAGGGCTTGGGGTGGAGAACTATGCGAAGCGACACTCTGAATGTTTTTGCCTCCAACTCTCCTAGAATTGCCAAAATTACAGTGGTGGGGATGAGCGATGAATCCGTTCGCTGAGACCTGTTCCTTGTGAAAAAAAGAAGTACAGTAACAAGAGAAAAATGAATCCTCTGAGAAGGACACTCGCTGACATATGCCAGCGTGAACGGGGGCTGGCGAGTGGAGCACAGACGTCAGAGACGCGGACGTCCCAGACTGCCACATTTCCTTGTGCCTAAATGACCGAGGCCCCTGCTGTTCTGATTTCCAGGTGTTAGCCCATCTCAAACACCCCCAGACATTTGGGGGAGTTCTGCAGGCCAGCGTCTCTGACGTGCTCGGGAGAGGGCTTCTGCTCTTCCTCTTGACACTCCTTGTCACACCCCACTCCCTGTCAGCTCACCGGGATGCTCTGGTGTCAGGGGTCCTCCAGGGGAGGCCTGGTTCTCCCTGTCCAAGCTCTTCCCTAAACTCCCACAGCGCACCTGACACCAGGCTGTCACTTGTACTAGAATCAGCCAATACACTGGGGAGAAAAGAAATACAACGTGGGATATAACTTAAAGCTTTGAATAGAAGCCACCCGACTTCTCTCCAGCCTGTCCCTGTCACCTCGACCTCCGCTCTGGGCATGAGCGAACGCCTTCACCTGATGGACCCCAAGCCCACCTCACTCCAAGGCTCAAGTCCCCAGTCTTCCTAATGTGAGGAACACCAGCTCTGTCACTGAGAGGAATTTACCTAAGCAGGGGTCCACTCTCATCTACACATGAATGGGTGTGGCTCAAGCCCGTGGCCCCAGAAGATAGTCACACAATGGGCGGCCCTAAACCTGGCTTATCTCACAGGAAACACCTCCCCCTCGTTTCCCATGGGCACAGCTGAAAAGCCAGCCAGCAGCTGGCCCTGGAACGCCGCTCTCTCTCCTGCCCCTTCCTTCTGTGTCCCTGTCCTAGTGTCAAGGTGGAGGTCAAGGTGGAGGTCAAGGTGGAGGTCAAGGTGGAGGTCAAGCTGGAGCAGGTCTCCAGTTAGTCCCACCACACCATTCCCATCTCCTCAGGTATCAGTCCCCCACCTGCTGAAAAGCCGACTGATGGCATTTTAACAGGAACGAGTGTCAGACAGAGCTACTCCACTATAGATTTGCAGAGTTAAGACCTGTATCTCTTTATTGGGAAGCAGAGGCTTTGTCTCAGGTGACAAGGATTTCAGGCACGAGCAGTTAGGTGAGAGCTCCTTTGGGAATAAGGAGGAGCCTGAAATTACAGGAGCGCGTAGCAGAGCTTGAACCTGAGAGGCGGCCTGACCTCATTCCAGGGTGAGTGGGGTGGGCCGTGGTCACTCCCCTGCATGGTCCCTGCTTTCCTGGCTCTTCTTGGCAGCCTCGTCCCGGACCCTCTCCTCACCTTGTCCTTCACCCCTTCCTCCACTTCGAAGCGTCTAAATCTCACCTGTTCTCTGAGAACCTCCGATGGATTTGTTTTCCATACTCACCAAGCATTTTCCGAAGACCATCCAGGATGGTGTTTTTGGGACCTTTTTGCCCGAGAAAGACCCCATGGAACACTCCCATCAAGGGAAAAGGACCCCCACCTTTCCCGGCTGGTGGGGCAACGGGAAGCAGGATTTCCACGCCCTCCAACTGGACGAGTCGAAGGCGTTGAGTGAGCAGGCACCCCCCAAATAAGGTGACTGGATTTGGGGGTATTTAGTAGTTTTCCTCGTAGTCTTTTAGTTTCTCTGTTGTATTTTCCCTCATCTCTGGGGGAAAATAAAAAAAAAAAAAAAAAAAAGACATAACTGTCAATCCTGTTTGAGCCGCAGGTCGAGCGTGCCATCTTCCATGGGTCATCTTCCACGAAGACGAACAGTTCACATTATTTTGGAGAAATAAAGCTACCCAGTCATCTGAACTTAAATACGTTCTCTAAGGAGCAGCCACCGGGGTGACACCGCCCATCCCTGGGACCTGCGGGAACCAACGCCTTCTGAGGCGCGAGGGAAAAGAAACAGGCCCTCCAGAACTGCTGCTTCTAGAACTGCAAGAAACAGAATGTCCGACTCGGAAGGGACTTGGAAGTGGTGGAGGAGAGCACCATTATTCTTAGGTTTCTCTCAGTGTGCGGTGGTTCCAGTATAAGCCCGATGGCGTATGTAGGAAGCCTGAAGAGCATCGGTTACCTTAATGGAAACAGCAGTGATGCAGCGTGTCAAGGGAAATGCAAGTTGCTCGGCGGCATTGCTCACTTTGCAGGGCTGTGAGGCTGTGCTAACCTTCCCCATAAACCCCAAAACTCATATTGAACAGAGCCCTAGAGTCTTGATGACGGGATTACGGTTCAGGGCTCAGATTGGTACAAAGCAGGATTCTTTGACAGGAAATGAAAGAATTTTAAACAACTGTACACACAGCAACAGCTGTCGCTTCATGGCACTGAATAAGAACGAGAGGGGAACAGCCTTTCTCCGAGAAGACAGAACACTTTGTAACTTTTGTCCAAACATTTGCAAGCGTAAAACGCACAGCTCATCCTGTCCCCGCATTCCAGCGTCAGGATGTTAGGGGAGGTTGGAAATAGATTGCTGGGGGTGACATCGGGAGCCATGCAAATCAAAAGGAGAATCTCTCAGCAGCCGTCAGTCCCCGGAGAGGGCTAAGGCTCCTGAACCATGACACGGGAATCGAGATGAAAACAGGGATCCAGGGCTGAGGAGGCCTTGAACCCTGCTGGACAAAAGGACAACCCCACCAGGCAGCAGGCGGGCAAGGCCATTTGCCGGAACATTCTCCCCAGGGGAAGTTTGAAACTTAATGAGGAACCACAACGAACCAGCACTTCAGACCTGGAAGGACAAACACCAGGTCAAGTTTCAGACGCCTCGTGTGCCATGTGCCCTTCACCTTCCTGCCTCAGATGGCCGCGGCCGCACGTGGAATCAGCTGCACCTTGAGGAAGAAGCAAGAGCTGGGCCACGGCAGCTGCGCACTGACGTCCTGCCGTGACCAAGGCCACTTCGTGCACGGATGCGTGTGCGGATGTGTCACTCATCTATCGATCCTCATGACAGTCCGATGAAGCAGATGCCCAGCCAGGCCCGAAGTCCAGACAATCCGACCTTCGCTTTGCTGCTTGCCCTACTCAGGACGATGACCTCGGTGACCAATGAAGACGTCGGGGAGGCACGCTGCCTGCGAGAAGGCTTAGGGCGGGAGCCGGCTCAGCGGATCTCCTAAAGAGGGACATTTTGAATATAATTGCAAATAATGTGCATCGTGAAGAAGACACTGTGGGCTACGAGGCTGCTCAAGCTCTCTGGCGAGGCCGGGTTTGTAAAAGGCAGGGGCGCGGAGAGGAGGGACAATGTCCACGGCTTCTCCCGCCCCACGACTCTGCCCAGCCCTGCACGGCGCTCGCCAGGGGAGGGGAGATGCCACGGTGGTTTGCCGAGGTCCGCGACCCTGGACACGCGTGGTCACAGCACCGCCAGGTGGCACACGTCAGGTGTGCTCGCTCCTCTGAACACGCGCGCGGCGCCTGGACGTTTGGCCCTGGGCATACGGGGTGCGCTCGTCCTCAGATGCAGATTCAGAGGCAGCGGGAACCGGCCTTATATTCCATTTCTTGCATATATGAGGAGCTATTATTGCAAAGCTGTCTTTGGATTCCCTTCTGCTATTTTTCCTAGGGCACAGGGAGCCCTCAGAAACTGGTGGGAGGGAGCGATAAAAGATGATCAAGATTTCGATAATGAAATCTAATGGCGTTAAAAACTGTACCTTGTTTCCTGGAAACAAAGCAAAATACCAAGAACAGATTCGAAATATGGCCATAACCCCCAAGAGTAGTGTCAGGAAGTCTGAAGCCCTGAATGTATTGAGATCTTCAAAATATATAGAGGACAGCAAGAAAAAAACCCCAATAACAATAATAATAATAATAATAATGTGAAGACTTTTAAAAGACATATTTAGTGCAAGAAACGAGAGAAGGAAGCGATAGGTCTCTGCCTGACATGGAGAGTTTAATGTCAACAGAAGACGAAAAGAAAGCGAAATGATTCCTTCCTTTCCCATCCTCGTCTTTCCAACCATAAACATCTTCCTCCTGAACAAAACCTGGTTTAGAAGTGGCTTTAAAATATGTCCACGCATTACGTGACGCCCTTCCCTGCAGGAGGTGAAGCTTAAGTCTCCCCTCCTTGAACGTGGGCTGTGTTTAGTGACTTGGTTCTAATGACTCGAAGGCGGCAGAAATGACAGAGCGACTCTGAGGGTGGATTTTCATTCTTCTTGGAGAGAGACCTAGAAGTGGAATTGCTACTCCATATGTATATTTTTGTTTAACTTTTTAAGGAACCACCAAACTAATTTCCAAAGAGGCCGCACCATCTTACCCTCCAACAGCATCGCACGAGGAGTCCAGCCTCTTCGCATCCCCGTTAACATTTGTTATGGTCCATCTTTGGGGTTTTAGCCATCTTAGTGGGTGTGACGTCTTCATAGCTTTCAATGCTCGTTCGCTGTTTTAAACCTTAAGCGAAAAGAGAAGTTGCAAGTGGCCACGTGAAATGATAGCATTCAATTAACTCGACTTCTGCATCTGCCTCGTTATACTTGCTCTGCTATCACTGTTCATTCCATCTACGGTTTAAACAATCACGGAAACTGAGTTAAGCCCAAAGCGAGGTTGAACAGTTCCAAACTCATGCTTTCTCTTGCCCTTGCTCTTGCAGAGGGCGAGATGGAGAGATTTCGGCACTCGCTCCCCAGACCCTCGCCTGAAATCCCCTGAGTTGTTCCTAATGCTTACTTATATTCTCTCTTCCTTTACTCAGATTCTCTGAGTCAGAAATGTGCTAAATGAATGTACCTTCAATGGGAGAGCAGGAGAAAAGAAAGCCAAATGCTTTTCTTCCCAGCTGGAGACACTGGCAGTCCTGGGTGTAGACAGGATCTAAACAGGGGAACCCCTCAGACGTAGGCATGCAGGGGGGTAAACTTTAAGAAGCACACCCAGAGGACCAAGCAGAAAAAGAGAGTCACCTTAAAATGACAAAACAGGATGTGGTTCTATAGTGCAGTGGTTAGCACGTCTGCTTTACACGCAGAAGGTCATGGGTTCACGCCCCAGTGGAGCCACTGTCCATGGTCTACGGCCATGTCACCCTGAACGAGCCAGATCCCGTCTGATCTTGGAAGCTAAGCAGGGTCAGGCCTGGTTAGTACTTGGATGGGAGACCACCTAGGAAGACCAGGGGCTGTAGGCATAAACACAGCTCCCAGTTCAAAGAGACTGGAAGTCGATTGTATAAAACCAGAAAGAATGTTCTGCCCAGATGTGCAGTTGTCAGTCTTGGAACCAGAGGAAACAAAATCTCAGAGGTGAATACCGGGCAAGCCCATCCGAGGCCTGCCTAGGAGGGGAGACTGGACAGTGGGCTTCCAGAGTCTGGTCAGCGGCTTCTCTCTGAGGAGACAGTGGCCACCAGCATCCCGTTTCTGTTTCACTTAATTGTGCTTCGTGTTCACCGAACAACCTTCTGAAGATGATTTTGCTCCCACGCAGAGAGGCTCGTGGAGAGATCCTGTGCCTACAGGGTTGGGAGCTGGTCGGAGTCCCCAGAGCAGAGCAGCAGATGTAGATCTGGGTGGAGGATAAGTGGAAAAAGCCTCCGATGGGGCTTCTAGGTCACAGACGGCATCATTCCACCCTCTACTCTTCTCCAGTCTGTGCCTCTCAAAGTTTACCTCCCTGCATACCTAAGTCTGAGGGGTTCCCCAGTCTGAGATGTCGGGCAACGCCTTAGCAGGGCACAAGTTGATTTAAAGAACTGCTCTTTCCAACCATATTGGACTTTCTCAGAAACAAGAGCCCATAAATGAGGGTACAGCTCTCAAGTATTTAGTTCAAATACTGAATGTCCTTTGTAAACAACCACAACCTCTGAATCCAGCTCCTTTCAAAGAACTGACGCTCGAAGCATCATTATGCCAGTTAACATTGTGGAAGCCATTCTTCTCACTGGTATGTTAACATCTCTGAAATTTGGAGTAAGGTGGGGGTCGTGCAAAGTGGCAAAATTCACCAAGAAGCCTTTCATCTTTATCGGGCCACGTGGCCATCCTCCCAGGAATTAGTTCCCATATTTGCCCGTCGTTACAGGAGCAGAGCAGTTCTTAGCAGCATGTCAAGTGTAGTTTTCGAGGAATCTGAAACTCCCCAAAGCCTGTTTCTTTATTCCTTTCGAGAATAAGCTATGAAAGCTTTGTTCTCAAATATTCCGTCTTGAATCTCTACCTTTCCGCATTAGCGCGGGTACCACAGTAATTCAATAAACTGTTTTCTGTCTCCAGTAACAACAACAACAAAAGGTCGCCTCAAGATACCCAGACTGCTACGCTAGACGGGCCAGGGCAGAGTGTGATATGAGATGCGTTTGGTACGAGAGAAGAGAAGGGTGCAGTGCCCCCGGTGCAGAGGGAGGCGTGAACCCCAGCTCAGTGCCGGCTGCCTCTGTCCCATCCATTCAGCTTCGAGAGGGCCGAATTTCTGTTCAAAGCTCCAGATCAAGGGTGATTGAAAAGATACATGTGCTCTCAAGGTTAGTTAATGTAACAATGGGTTTAAACTGACCACGTGATCTAGCACTAAGGAGAGATGATAAGTCTTCAAAGAGCTCAGAAGACAAAAGGCAACCGAACCGGGCAGCCGATGGCTCTGGGGAAGGCTGAATAACCCAACAGGAAGGAGAAAGCCTGAGGAGGGAGGGGCAGCCATAGGGCGGGACTGCATTTGAGGTAGACGTGGGAAGAGAGGGGGTCAGGTACACTCCCAAGTGAGCAGAAGGTGGCACGTGGTCTTCTTGGCATTCCCAAGGGTTATCACGTGAAGCCTTTGACAGGCACAGATGGCCCCTGCTTCTCTTCCTGGTGTGCCGTACCTCTAGGAATTAAGAGAAACATAGTCATTCAGAAGTTCCCTTCAACAGATTTCTATGTTCAATTAAGATGTTTAAAACATAGAGCCGATATAACAACTGGCAGGTACTTTAAATGGTCAAACATGGCAAAAGGATTGTGCAATGTCCTCTCTTTGTCTGTGGCGTGAACACAACCTGACAAATGGAGCGACGAAGGAACAGGCAGTGCCTGTGTTTATTTAATATGCTGGCAAGACAAAAAGGAACTCTCCCCAGTGTGCTGAGTGGAACATAGTCGCCGACAGACTAGTAGCCACAGGAACAATAAGGTAGAAAAGTCAGGTCTTAGGAAAAAGTGACTGAAAGCTTGCCGGCAGGCAAGTAGGCCAGAGTTCTTCTATTTTTTATTATGCCACAGAGAACATAATAGGGATCATGCTGGCTTTTTAAATAGTTCTCATCCCTCTCTCCCTCCCTTCTTCATTTATTTATCCATTTCCTCCCTCCCTTCTTTTTTTCGTTTCCTTTCTTCCCCACACTAAGGATCCGTGCTAGCAGCCTAATGCTGGAAACACATTGACAAACACATATTATATACGAATGACATACTTTGTCATTGTTTGTTAGTATTATTTACGGAAATTATTTACCTTTCTGCAGCCACATTTTCTCACTCAATCATTATAGAAAGTCTAACCAAATCAACTGGCTTTGCTATAATTCATTCCTTTTAATGGCTGCATAATTTTACTTTAAAGATTGATTCAATTATTTATTTATGTTTTTTAATTTATGGGGATTCACTTTGTTTCAGAATTCTAATTATAGGAATAATGCTGTGATAAACATCATGGAACATATCTATTATTATAAAATTTTATTTTTATGTATGTTATTTGTTTGGAATAAGTTTCTCAGGAATAAGACCGGTGAATCACAGAGTGTGTGAATTTTTATTTTTGGAAGATATCGCCATATTGCCATTTAAAAATTGCTGTAACAATCCACATTTCATCTGTAAATCATGATAGTAAGTTTTCTTCTGCATACTTCAAATGCGAGTGGAAGTGTTATCATTCTATTGTGGGTTTGTTAATTACATGGTTATAAATGGATATTGCTTTGTTACTTTAATTTGTATTTCCTCGACTACTGATAACTTTCAGTGTTCATATGTTTTGGATAGTGATTCATTCATATCTATTTTCTATTACTTGTTACCCAATAGTAAGAACTCTTGGTATTTGAAAGATTTTAACTTTTTATCTGTCATCTGTGATGCAAATTTATTTTGAACTCTATAATTTCTCATTGATCTTGTTTGATCTTCTATAGCTTTTGATTTTTCTCTTGGTTAAGAAGTCTCCGGAGACCCTAAACTGTATGTATAGGCACCTATATATTTTTTTTTTGAAGTAATTTATTTATTTATTTATCCCAGATTTATTTTCATGTTTATTTCTTTACGTTGAATTCTTCACATATCTGAAATTTATTTATACAAATACTGAGAGAGAAGTGTATATTTTTATTTTCTTCCAAATGGATAGTCAATGGAGCCAGCACCTTTCTTCTCACATTGCCCTGAAATATCAAATTCATAATAAATTAAAATAATGTGTATTTTGGGTTCTGCATCTAGATTTTCCATTCGATTCCTTTACCATGTTTATTTATTTCAAAAATCAAAAAACAACCAGTGCCCTCTTTATTCGATTATAGAGGCTTAATAGTAAGTTTTATTTTTGTTTTGGATTTGATTTTTTAAAATTTATTTATTTAAATTAGTTTCAAATATAGTAAGTTTTAATATCTGCATTTAATATCATTACATTTTATACCTTTATACATTTTATTCTTGGGTTTTTTATTTTTCTAAATAAGCTTTAAGATTATTTTATATTATTTATTTATGGTTCTAATTGAAATCGCATGATATATCATAATTATTGTTATATATAAATATCATATATACATGTATATAGTGAACTGGAGGATCTAATATTTTTGTTATTTCCAGTCTACACATCTAAGAACTTAGTATATATCTAAGAACTTAGTATGATTTTCCATTTGTTTGGGTCTTCTTTTCAGGACTTTATAGTTTTCTTCACATGGTATTTCTCTGCAACCATAAATGAATTTTTCCCGTTTCCAATAGGTGATTTCTGTTATTGATTGTTATCTATATTTTTATATCTACTCCTCTTACCAATTAGTACTTTTTCCTTAAGTCTTTTGGATTTTCAGGAATATAATAATATCAACCCCCCCCAAAAAAGAGCATTTTATCCTTTCTTTTCTAATATGTATACAAATTACTTTAGCGTCTTTTCTTACCTCATTCACTAGAACCACCAAGATGACGTTGAGAAATAATGACACAAGCGAGCAACCTTACCTAGCTCCTGATCATAATTAAAGTGATTTTAGTGTTTTGCTATTTGGAATAATGCTTACCGATGTGTTGTAATCTTTATAATACTTAAAAAAGTTTCTTGTTTATACATTTTCTTAATTGTCTTTAAGAATAGCTGCCGGATGCTCATCAAAATGGCATTTCAGCATGTATCGATATGTTCATTTATTTTTCAGCTTTAATATCTGGTTGTAAGGAATCATGTTGCTTAATTTCCTGTCACCAATGCAGCCTTTCATTCTTGCAGTAAATTCAACTTGTCCATAGTCTGTTAATACATTGCTGGATTATTATAACTAATATTATATTCAGAATTCTTTGTATCTTGATCTTTATGCAGTATCTTTATTGGGATATAGTAATAAGAATGGCTTCATAAATACAATGAGAATTTGTCTGTTTTCTATAGTCTTAAATAGTTTAAATAACATCAGAATTTAAGGTTAGAATTCAGCTATGAAATTGTCAAATGCTATTAACTTTTTCAATAATACATTTTGAATGACTTTGCTAATCTCTTCTGTGGGGCTCGGTCTATTCAAATTTCCTACTTCTTCATTCAATTTTAATAATTTATATTTTTCTAAGAAATCATCAATGTTTTCTAGATTTCCAAATTACCTTTTGAAGATTGAGATTTTCTGTGTAGTCAAGTACACAATCAACTATTTTTATAAATATTACATGGATATTAAAAAATACATGTTCTTTAGGAGTCAATAAATAAGTAAATTTGTGTTTTACAAATATAAATTCATTGAATCTACCTCGTAGAAGACACTAGCTATAGATTTAGGATAAATAGCTCAACTTTTCACTTCCTTCCCTTTGCCCATCTCCAAACTTTCTGTAAAGGTGTTCACCACACCTGTCCCCAGTGGCTGGGTAACTCCTGTTTATGATTAGGTCCCAGTTTCATGTTATTTCTCTACAGGAATTCCTCCTTCACACCCTAGACTAGGTGGGGGAACGGTTTCACAATATCCGGAATTTTTTCTTCTTAGCACTTGTCATTTGTAATTATATAGTTATTTGTATAAGTAATAGACTAATGTCCTCCTCTCTACTATTTAGGAATCTCCATGAGGATGGGATAATATCTGCTTTATCTTATCATCAGAATAGAGTTGAGCATCGTAGAGTGCCTGGCACATAGTAAGCATGCAATAACTATTTCTGAAGGAAGGAAGGAAGGAAGGAAGGAAGGAAGGAAGGAAGGAAGGAAGGAAGGAAGGAAGGAAGGAAGGAAGGAGTGAATGATCTGTTAATCAGAGGAGATATAAATTCAGGAACTGTCACCGACTGTTTTCCACCGTGTGGCTGGAAACTCAGGCTGCCACATCAAAGAATGCGGAAGCAGACATACAAGAAAAAGCAGACTTGAGAAATGGAGGAAAAGAAAATTTCCTGGCTCCCAAGAACATATCAGTCCCTGTTTAAAGTCTGAATCGGGGACCCAACTGCATCCAGTCCTTGAGTTCTTGAGACCCGCTCTAGTCTTGTAATTCCAGGTTTTACTGCAGCTAAAAACGAAAGCGGATTTTCTTGGTTTTTACCTAAATTAACATCCATTTGCTGCTCCAGGACCCCATCCAGGATACCACTCTTAGGTGTCACTTCCCTTAGGATTCTCTTGGCTGTGAGAGTTTCTCAGATTTCCCTCGTTCTTTTAGGACCTCGTTGCATTTTTTTCGTACTTTATTTTATTCCTTCTAATTTGACGTTCACCTAATGTTCACATTGGTTCGCTTTGTGTCTCCTCCTTCTCTCTCTCTGCTATTTTTTGTTGTTTTTTGTGTTTCTTTTCATTATCTTTTTCCCTCTGTTAATATAGTTGTTCCACTGTAATTTTCTATTCCATACATGTCTGCCTTCCCTCTGCAGGGGCTCATAACAAAACACATATTTCTGTAATTTTTTTTGTAAAAAACAAAAAAACAAAAAATAAGATATGATTTACTTCCTTTACCAAGATAGTCAGTCATTTAGAATATCTTGTCTTATTCTCAATTCTCTGCCCTTACCCAGACCAAGATAGAATCTTTGACATGCATTGTTCATTACTTTTCTCCTTCTTCATCCCTAACGTCTAGATTTCACTGAGATAGCTCAGTATTTTTCATTCCAGATTATTATTAGAATTACCCTTACATAGTTCCTTTCTATTTTAAGAGCTCTTATTTGGGGCAGCTAGCATTACGTCCCTGGTCTACTGCTGTCCGTTTGAATCTAACTGTATGTGCGTTGCTGACCATGGCTTCTTTCCTTCTTCATGGTTCCCTGGCTTTGCTGGTGGTGCTGGCGGAGGGCGGAGATGCATTTTTATGGGGGGTGCGTCATTTCCTTATATAGTCCTCTCTCCAGTAGTTTCTTCGGGTACCTCCGATGCAGGAGCGATATACTCTCTGGATCACAGCGCCCTTTACCCATCCTGAAAGGAGAGTGACATCCGGAGGGGGTCAGGGATCCCGGGCAGGAGTCCTTTCCTCTCGACGGTCAGATGCCATCCCACCATCTTCTCTCTCGGGACTTGCATAGGAAACACTGAATGGCAGTCTGATTCTTGAAGCGATTCCTATCTGGAAGGGTCTAATGCTTTCTCCTCACTCTTGGAGTTTAAGAATTTTCCAGACTGGCTTCTGTGACTTTTTTTTTTTCCTCATTCCTTTTGCTTGGAACTTTGTGAATAGTTCCAATGTGCACATCCAGGTCTGTCTTAATCTCGGGAACATTTTCTTCTTTTACGGGTATCATTGCCTCTTCTCCATCTGTGCATTCTCTCCTCGCCGGATCTTCTTTTATTCACATGTTAGTGCTTCCAGATATATTCTTGAAAAATCTTTTTTTTTTTCCCCTCTCATGCCTGTCTTCTCCTTGTATTTTTGCTCTGCGTTTTAAGTATGACTTCCAGTTAAACTTCCAGAGCACGAATGCCAGTCTCAGCAGCGACCACTACTCTCCTTCAATTTATTTGCTAGCGTATTTAGTTCAAATATCATGCACAAAAGCTTTGAAAAATAATTGACCGCTCTTACACGTTTCTATATTTAGGATCAAGTTTTAATCCCTCCCTTTAAGGATCTGTCCTGTGTGTTCTGCTTGTTTTTCTCTCTTGGGCTCTTGGACTCTCTCTGAACCCTGGAGCTTAGGTCCAGCTGTGGTGTTTTTCAAAAGATGCTGTGGAATAGAGGTTCTCAAAGTGTAGGCTGCAGAGCCCCGGAGCTCTGCCAGGTCAAGATGCTGCCATAATGATCCTAACATGTCGTTTGCCTTTTTTCCTGTGTTGGCATTTGCTCTGAGGACACAAAAGCAATTGTAGGTGAAAGAGCTGCTCTCTTAGCAGGAATCGAAGCAGTGTCACCAAAACATATCAGCTGTCACTGTATCCTTCACCGCCACATACGAGAAAATGAAGAATTAAAGACGCGAGTAGTTTCTAAAGGTCTCATTGCAATCAGTGGCAAAGCTGGGCTCACATCCAGATCTTCATCCCAGCATCACAGATGCCAGGCTCCTGTGCAATCTCTGTCTCTCTAATAAACCAGCTCTGATTCTGTAGTGAAGAACAAGAAGATGAAAATAAAAAAAAAAAATACACGTAAAACATACAGCCCTTTTTATAGCAGTAGTGACTAAGGGAAAAGCAATCCACTCTCCCTAGATTTTCTCCACCTTTTACCGTCTTCCAATACCTAATGTGCTGCTTTGGCAATGAGGATAAAAGCACAACTTCTCCTACACGGAGGCCTGCCCTAGCCAGACTCCAGAGGTGGCACTTGATCCCAGGGACCAAGACTCGCTCTAACCCGCCCCCGAGCTGGTCATTCCCCCTACTCTGGGGACGTGTTATTGATCAGGATGAAAAGGACACTTGGACTCTTGGTAGAGAACCCATGTCTTCTATATTATCATTTCCTTCTTCTGGACACCTACTTTGAAGGACCTAGTGCTGAATGACGATGAAAAAGCCCCTCGTTTAAGAGGCAGGAAAAAGTACTATTAAAGGTATTGAAATATAAACACTTGTTTCTTTCAAAATATTTCGTTACTTACAAAAGAGTAATAGAAGTAATAGTGATACAGGAGTAACAGCGTAAACTTGCACATTTTAGAATAATATTTTGAAATTTTATATAATTTTATATAATGTGATAATTGATAACATTTTAATCATGTGCTATCGCGATTGATCATAGGATTTTGGGGCTTACTTTTCTGCAAATTTATTAATTCATCAAAACGTACTTTTAGCAACTTTATTTTTAATCATTTTTAGCAATATTGGTTGGTTTTATAAATGCAAAATTAGAAATAATTTTTGACATTTTTAATTTTGAGAAGGATCTTTCTGCATATCAACTGTTACTGGAGCTGTTATGAGTATTTTACAGGCTGGGACAACATTGTTGGGATTATTTGGAGATGTTATATTCTGATAAATTACATCAAAATATAAATTTTATTACGTCTAGAACTGATGATTGTCACAAAATAATTTTTCTAAAGAATTTGGCTCTCTGTACAAACAGGTTTCATGTAAGTCTAAAATTGACTTTAAATGTGAATTTATACAATGCTATTTCAATGTTTCTCCTCTGACATTTGCTCAGACTGGTGGGGCTATGGTTGCCACTTCTGCTATTGCTGCCTCTGTCGTCACCACCACTTAGGTTCTGTCCTGGCCACCCCCTAGGAGCCCTCACGTGCCCTGATGCACACCCATGGGATCCGGGCCGACTTCCGTGTGGCTGTGGCTGCTTCTGGACCACGGCCATCCATGTGCGGGCTGCTAACCCACGTGAGCACAACGCTGGCCCATCAGCACCATCACAAAACACAAGTTCAAAGATAAAATTATATAAAGAATTTCAAGACAGTCATAGAAGAACATTAAAGCACGTGCAGGGCCCAGGCACACGGCAATGGCAATTTCTGGTTTTCTGCCCAATAGTGGTTTGGACTGGTGTGCTGAAGGCTCTTTTTATTGCCAATCTAGTAAGTAATCTGTCTTATGAATCTGCCATTTACAATCGCTCCTTTAAGAGGTTTTACGTGGCTCTATAAACCAGCAATTGTCTCCCTTCTTATAAATCAGTTGGCCACCTCCCTAGGAAACCAGTGTGAACCTAACTCTAAATACTTAATGATTAATGACTTAAATTAGTGGCTGGGTTTTTCCGGGCCCCTAATTTTTCCGGGATTGATTAGCACAGGCCTAGAGAAGCTCTGGATTCATGCAATCATTTAAAACGGGGAAGACATAAATTCAATCCGTCGCATAATTCAGATTGCATGCCTGGAGCAATCCTGACTGCTCAAATCCCGCTTTTACCTCTTGTCGTTCTGAGAGCCTTTGCAAGCCCCAGTTTTCTCATGTGTAAAACAGAGATAGCAGCATGTCGTTGAAGACAGGGCTTGACAAATGTTTATTATTCTTATTCCATTCTAGATAAATGAGGTTCATTCTCTCAGCTCATAGCAGTGATGCTCCTAAGGAGATAAAAATGCTAGCTTTGACTAACAACTTTTTGTGTGTGATATGTAGAGGTTGCTCACTAACGCTTTCTGAAGGCATCTGTAAAGGAGCAGAAACAGAATCCAGCTCAGAAAGTAAAGTTGGGCAGAGGCTACTGATGGTATGCGTGAGTGTGTGTGCGGGTGTGTGTGTGTGTGTGAGAGAGTGTGTGTGTTTCTGTGTGTGTGTGAATAAAAGTCTCTAAGTCTGCGTAGGATCAGCCCTGTACTTACCTGAAAGCAGGCATGAGTGTCTGTGTGTACACGCGACACTTCCCTGAGGCTTTGCTGGGATGTCTGGGGTTGCTTCCTCTCGTTCACCTGGCTGCTGTCGGCAGAGCTCCACGGGATAACGCCGTAAAGCTATGCAGAACAGAGCATCTCCTCTTACCCGCATGAGACAAAGAGCAGGCATTTTTTGAAGCTGATTTTTTTTTAACGGAGCGAGGCTTTTCAAATCTACCTTAAGTTTGCTCATGAATTTGAAGCATAAACCAACAGCAGGTAAAAGAAATTCCAAATTTAAAAAGAAATTCACATTTAGGTTTCTTCAGCTTTACCGGTATGGACTAAAAGGTTAATCAGGGTTAATTAATCAAACCTATATACCAATAGATTGGCATCGTGTAAAAACATTGGTGTCTTCCCTGATGAACTTTATAAAATGTAAATGTGACTTATCACAAGGAAATTAAATTATCAAAAATGATGAAATTAGAACATTTCATTAAGTTCTCCCATGAGATCTGCTTTATAGAATAACATTCAGGTGCCTCTGCTGCTAAATGAATGGCCTCTGGACATGGTCACCAACCTGTGTCCTTCCCATTCCCCATCTCCACTGACCCGAGCCTTGTCTGCCCTCCCAGCCAGAACGGGAGGGCCCCGCACTATCCCTGATTCACTTCTCACTGTCTTCACCATTAGATATCTGAGTCAAGATCCGATAAGAACCTGAGTGAGGAGAAGAGGAACCACTTTGAGATTTTGCGACAGAGGGCACGTTACACAGAGTTGCTCACGGGGCAATGGAAGAGCAGAGAAGCCAATAAGGGATGATGAGGAAACTCAGAGAGCAGCGACGGCAGGAAACCACTGCCTCCTCTGAGCTGCAGGGTAAAGAAGGAGGTGTTCCTGGGCCCCAGGGACCAAGGGTCACCAGGGAGAGGCTGGCAGGCCCATCCAGGGGGCACTGGAACAATGAAAGAGACACAGGGCAACATCTCAGACTAATGAAGCCAGAATCTCTGCAAACGGGAACAGGCATCAGTCATTCTCAAAACTCTACAAGTGACTCGACTGTGTGACCAGGCTCGAGAACCACAGCTTAAAGCGTCTAGTCGGAATTAACATTCCCAGTATTGTATCTCTCCCGGACCGAGCAGATGTGGGGAAAAGAGCTGTTGACACACCAGCACTCCCGGTCGAGAAGCAGAAACCAAAGATACCAGCAGATCAGGCAACCAACCTGCTCAATGACCTTTGAATGGAATATCCAAAAACTGGATTCGATTCATAAAACTTTGCTTCACAGGCAGGTTTTTAGTAATTGCTCTATAAAATATTCTCTTTTAAAGAGCCATATATTGCTCAATGTTTATTGAAAAAAATGCATGAAATATTATACATATGTCAATTATAGTAAACCACTATTTAGCACAATTAATGCAAAAGCCATTTCAAATATACATAAATTGACTAGAGTAGAATATTCTGCTTAATTAACTCTATTAAGTTGCACATATTAACTGTGTGCTAATTATTTGTTGAGCAAACTAAATATCAAAGGAAGATTCGTTCGGTGTGATATTATTGTGATTTATTGTATTTTAATACTTTAAAAATAAATAATCCATGATGATACATATAATTCATTCATTAACCAGAAGCAAACATATGAATACACTCTTCCTTTAAATGACTGAGAAAGCAGTTCAAGATTT
Organism: Pteropus medius; assembly: GCF_902729225.1. NCBI lineage: Eukaryota > Metazoa > Chordata > Mammalia > Chiroptera > Pteropodidae > Pteropus > Pteropus medius. The sequence goes on from NW_024344437.1 coordinate 5,454,355, forward strand.
TGCACAGCCCTAGGATAACCTCTATAAACACTAATTTTCATCATAAATATTGTTAAACAGAAATCTGGCTGGCAAAACTCCAGGTAATAGAGTTCAACTGAGTCCCAGTAACTGGAAAAATGGTTAACTCTTTTTAAAGAACCACCTGTACTAAGTTTCTACCTCTTTTCATTAAGCATCTATTTATACGAGAAATGTTGACTAAGCAAATATTATATGTTCTCGGCAATTACAAAACGCGATAAGACGAGGTCCCTGCATTTGAGCACTTTATAATCTAATGGAAGAGGTTAGATAATCACACAGGTCACGAGAGGAGGTAGGAGGTGCAATTATGATGTCCGGGCCCGAGGAAATGAGTCGAAAGATTTGACAGCAAACGCCCGCTAATCATGGGAAGCAAGAACACGCATTAAGAGAATCTGAAGAGAGAAATGAACTGAATCAAAATGGCAGTTGATGTGCAGAACAAACACAAGCCGGAATACCGTGTAGAGATTATTGGGAAAGTCAGAGCCAAAGCTTCAAAGAGGATGATGGCAGCAAGTATCCAAATGAAGGGCGGATTCTAGAAATACTAGAATAAAAACAATCTACAGACTCTCGTGCCAGAATGTCTCCAAGGGATGGCTGGAGAAATTAAGGAAACAGAAAGATCTAATTTGAAAGGAAAGATAATTGATATTCCCCTTCATACATACCTGGTTGAAGGCTAGAGAGAAATCCCACAGGAGACTTTCACCATGAATGCACTAAAAACACTCATTGTTTGCGAAGTTGTTTTATTATGATGTTGTATAACGACATCAAGAAATAAAGCACTCACTGTCCCCTGTATTCCAAAATATCGTGAATAAGAATATAAATTCCTCTGATACAACCTTCTTAAAAGCTTCCAGAAACTGCAAGTCATCTTTACGTGTATCCCATACGTCCTGTTTCTACCTCACTTTAACAGAGTCATGATGGTGATGACGATATCGTTCAGGCTTTTAGGTTGGTGAAGAACACAGATCCAGCCGACCACGCATTCACCATATGAGCAGTGATGGTCTTTGGTGCACATTGTAGATCTGAGCTCTACCGGCCAGGCCTGGAGGGACCACTGCGATGACCGAGACTGTGTCTTGTAGTTGTACTGAAACTGAGTCGACAGCAGCCCCACGGTTTGCTTTGTGAGCATGACACCATTTCCTCGGCTCGCACCTTTTTTTCTCTGTCCCTTTAGAGGTGATGGGAGGGAAGTCGCCGCTCCATGAAAAGCCAAAGGGACTGAAAAATCAACTCTTATTGGATCCCTAAGAAGAGACAAACTGTTGCCCCCCAGACTGGAGAGACAAACAGAAAAATCTAAGGAGTCATGTCTGACCAAGCAGAGACCCGCGAGTGGAAACCACCTCAGGGCCAAGTACAAAACCTGAACTATAACTCTCGAACTGCCAGACGCCCAGTGTGGACAACCCTTAGCGTTAAAATCTTCAAGGAGAACGAGTCATGGGCGGGGGATGGAAGGGGGAACAATTTTGTGAAATTTACCTCTAGGAGTTTGACCAGGTTCTCACAGTCAATCGGGAAAAATCCCCTTGTGCTTCTGGCAGGGGAAGGGGGAAAGGAATCATTCTGAAACACACCAGAGGATTCTTGTGCTAACAAGGCCTCAGGAGAAGCTAGTTAACAAAGCCTAACCTGCTGGGTATTTACAGAGCCTAACTGCCCTGCAGAAGGAAAATACCCATCTCCAGTCAGTCAGCAGCCTCCATATGGGGGAAAGGAAATACCCGACTCCATCTCACTCTAGCCATTCTGTTCCGCCTAAGGGGAGAGAGAAAAAAGAGAAACATCGGAGAAGCCTACAGCCCAGAGGCACAGGCTCATTAAAAGACGGAGCCCTAATCACAGGCCTGCAGAACCCTCCCCCTCCCCCCACGCCTCACCACCGCTTTACTAAAGGCCTGCTTACAGCAGCTACTGTTGCCTAGTACTTTCTGCTGGACTCTTAAAAACAATTACAAGGTAGGCCAAAAGGCAAAAACACAGTTTGAAGAGACAGAGCAAGCATCAGAACCAGACATGGCAGGAATTTTGGAATTATCAGTCTGGAAATTTAAGGCAACTATGATTAATATGCTAAGGATTCTAGTGGATAAAGTAGACAAGTGACAAGAAAGATGGGCAATGTAAGCATAGAAATGAAAATCCTAAGAACAACAACAACAAAATGCTAGAGATCAACGCACTGCAATGGAAATGAAGAATATCTCTGATGGGCTTGGAAGCAGACTGGACATAGCTAAGGAAAGAATCTCTGAGTCTGAAGAGATCTCAAGAGAAACCTCCAAAAATGAAAAACAAAAATAACAAAGATATAAAAAAAAAAAACAATATTCAACAACGATGTGACAACTACAATGGGTATAACGTATGCACAATGAGAAGAGCAGGAGAAGAAAGAAAAAAAGGAAAAGAAAAAATATTTAAAACAATAATGACTAAGAATTTTTCTAAATTAGTGTCAGACACAAAACAAAAGATCCGGGGAGCTCAGAGAACACCAATAAAGATAAGTACAAAAGAAAAGAAAAAAAGAAAAAACCCTCAAACAAAACCATACCTAGGCATATCGTTTTCAAAGATAAAGAAAAAAAACGCTAAAAGAAGCCAATGGGGGAAAAAAACAGCATACCTATAAGAAAACAAAGATAAGAATTACATCCAACTTCTCAGAAACTCTGCAAATGAGAAGAGAAAGGAGTGAAATAAAGTGCTGAGAGAAAAAAAAATCACAAACCTAGAATTATGTAATCCATGAAACTGTCCTTCAAAAGTGAAAAATAATAAAGACTAAGACAAATAAAACTTGGGAGAATAAGTTGCCAATAGACCTGTCTTGCAAGAAATATTAGAACGAGTTGGTTAAAGTGAAAGAAAAAAATGTAGGTCAGAAATTCAGATAAAGGAAGAGCATCAAAGAAGGAATAACTGAAGGTAAAATAAAAAAAGTTTCATTTTCCTTATTTTTAATTGTTCTAACCGAAAACCATTTGTTCAAAATAATAATATCAAGAATGTATTTGATTACGTATGCTTATATTTATATCTTTGTATTTATACATATCTAAGTTTGTCTGTCTATCTATCTTCTATCTATCTATCATTGACCTATCTATCTATCAATCATCTATCATCTATCATCTATCATCTATCGTCTATCATCTATCAATCAATCATCTATCAATCATCTATCATCTATCAGCATAGCTCAGAGATCTTGTAGTTTCAGGTCCAGACCACTGCAATAAAAGTACGTATTGCAACAAAATGAGTTGTCATCTTTTTGCTGGTGGAATGTCTTGCCTTTAATTTGTAAAAAACGCAACATCTGTGAAGTACAGTAAAGCAAAGCTCAATAAAATGAGTTATGCATATTTATATGCTTATGTATGCTAATATATAAGTGAAGTGAATGACAGCAATCATACGAGGGATGGGAGGGAGGAATTAGGATTATTTTGTTATTATGAGGTATTCACACTACCTGTGTAGTGGTATAGTGTTACCCGAAAATGAACTTGTCTTAGTTGTAAATGTATATTGCAAACTTTAGGGCAACCACTAAAAAAGCAATAAAAAGAAATATAGCTAGTATGCTAAGAAAGAGAAGAAGTCGAATCAAATAAAATGCTCAAGTAAAAAGACAAAAGGCAGTAAAGAACAGAAAATAAAAAATAGGAATAAAGAATAAGGGTGACAAATAGAAAACAATAATGAATGTGGGAGATATTAATCAAACTACATCGGTAAGCACTTTGAAAATCAATGGTCTAAATGCACCAGTTAAAGAAAAGAGATTGTCAGAATGGATCAAAAAACAACTGTAAATTGTCTACAAGAAATTTATTTTAAATATATATGTACATATAAATAAATGATGGAAAAAATACCATGCTAACACCAACCAAAAGAGAGTAGAATCATCTATATGAATTTCAGACAGAGAAGACTTCATGGCAAGGAAAAGTATTAGACATAAAGAAGGACATTGCATAATAATAATGGGGTCAATTCCTCATGAAGACATAACAATACTTAACATGTACGCTTCTCACAAAAGGGTATCAAACTATGTGAGGTAAAAATTGATAGAACTTCAAGGAGAAACAGATAAATCCACTATTACAGTTGGAGAATTCGACACCTCTTTATCAGAAATGGACAGATCC